>NC_133666.1:524123795-524325704 GCF_037893015.1 Macrotis lagotis | reverse complement strand
GGGGTTGTTACTTGTCACTTGTGCCTCAGGCTGGACTTGAATTCAGGTCCTACTGACTCCAGGGCCAGTGCTCTATTCACTGTACCACCCAGCTGCCCTGTTCTAGTTTATTCTTATAAGAATTTCTTTGGCTGCATTCTATGCTTGGCTATGATATCTCCTTGCTGTCATTGTGTTGGATGAAATCAATGATCATTTCTATGATCTATTGTTTGATCCACTCATTCATTTTTTATTTAAGATTTTATTTGAGTTTTACAATTTTCCACAATATTACTTCTCTCCCCCCACAGAAAGCAATCTGTCAGTCTTTACTTTATTTCAATGATGTACATTGATCCAAATTGAGTGTGATGAGAGAGAAATCATATCCTTAAGGAAGAAATAAAAGTATATGAGATAACAAGATCAGACAATAAGACATCTGTTTTGTTTCCTAAATTAAAGGGAATAGTCCTTGAACTTTTTTCAAACTCCTTGTCTCTTTATCTGGATACAAATGGTATTATCCATTGAAGACAGTCCCAAATTGTCCCTGATTGTTTCAGTGATGGAACAAGTAAGTCCATCAAGGTTGAACATCACCCCTATCTTGCTGTTAGGGTGTATAGCGTTCTTCTGATTCTGCTCATCTCACTCAGCATCAGTTCATACAAATCCCTCCAGGCTTCCCTGAATTCCTGTCCCTCCTGGTTTCTAATAGAACAATAGTGTTCCATGACGTACATATACCACAGTTTGCTAAGCCATTCCCCAAGTGAAGGGTATTTACTTGATTTCAATTCTTTGCCACCACAAACAGGGCTGCTATGAATATTTTTGTACAAGTGACATTTTTACCCTTTTTCTTCATCTCTTCAGAGTATAGACCTAGTGATCCACAAATTCTTTAAAATTAGGTTACTTAGTATCCAATTAATTTTCATTCTGCCTATGACCCTTTTTTGCATGTAATTTTTATTGCATAATCATCTGAAAAGGAACCATTTAGCATTTCCAACTTTCTGGGTTTGATTGTGAAGTTTTTATGCCCTAAAACATGCTCAAATTTTGTATAGGTGCCACGTACCAGAGAGAAGAAAGTAATTTCCATTCTATTCTCATTCAATTTTCTCCAGAGTTCTATCATGTCTAACTTTTCTAAAATTCTATCACTTTTGTTCATTTCCTTCTGGTTTATTCTATGGTTAGATTTATCTAATTCTGAGAGAAGGAGGTTGAGTTCCCCCAACTAAATACTTTTCCTGTCTATCTTTTTTCTAAATGTTTTAGTTAGTCCTCTAAGAATTTGGATGCCATACCATTTGGTACATAGATGTTTAATAGTGAC
The DNA here is from genome assembly GCF_037893015.1 of Macrotis lagotis. Classification (NCBI taxonomy): domain Eukaryota; kingdom Metazoa; phylum Chordata; class Mammalia; order Peramelemorphia; family Peramelidae; genus Macrotis; species Macrotis lagotis. The sequence continues at coordinate 524,324,374 of NC_133666.1, read as the reverse complement.
ATTCTTCATTGCCTTTGGTATCTTTTAGGAAATGTACCTCCCTCATCTCTTTTAATTTGATCTATTTTTCTTTTTCTTTTGCCTGACATGAGGATTGATACCCTCCTTTTTTAATTTCAATTGAAACACAATATATTTTGCTGGCCTTTTATATTTACCATATATATATTGGAAGATTTTGGTTTTTAATCCACTCTGCTATTTTCTTCTGATTTATGGGAGAGTTCATCCTATTTAGTTTAATAACTATGGTTACTAATTATTTTTTGCCCTTCATCCTATCTCCCTCATTTTTATTTTTCTCTCTCATTTCCCCTAATTCCTCCTCAACAATGTTTTAGTTTTGAATGCTAACTCCCTCAATTTGTCCACTCTTTTATCAATCTACCTGCCTTTTCTTTCCCACTTATCTGTAGGGTAGAATAAAATTTCTAAATACAGTTGGGAATGTATATTACTCCCTCTTTCAGTCATCTCTATATAAAGTAAGATTTACTCAGTTTTTATACCCTTCCTTCTTTCTACTTTATGCATTTTGTGCCTCTTCAATTGGTGTTATTTATCCTTTAATGCCTTCACCTTCTTATACTAGCATAATACTTTATCATTTTCCACATTCTAAGTATTTTTATAACTATCTTGTATCCACTCAATGAAGTATATACTTTCCTGATAGAAGTAAAATTCTCAAGAACAATTCTTTCAATTGTCCCAATATAAATACAAGCCTGAAAAGCTAAGAGTCTTATCATATCAGAGTCAATGTATACCCTCCCTATTTTCATGTGCCTTCTCTTTCACTATCCCAATAGGAATGTAACCCTCAAGAGCTAAACTTTTGACCACATCACAGTCAATTTATAACCACATCCTCTAAGTATGCTCCTTTCTAATAACCTAAGAGAAATACAATTCTCAAGAGTTACAAGTATTGTCTTCCTGTGAAGGAAAGTAAAATGTTTAGTCTTATTATGTCACATTTCTTTTCCCTTCCCTTTACATTTTTACACATCTCTTGAATCTTGTATTTAAAGAGTAAACTTTCTGTATAGCTCTCATTCTTTTATCAGGTAGGTTTGAAAGTCCTCTATTTTGCTGAATATCCCTCTTTCCCTGTAAAAGATATGCTGATTTTGTAGAGTAGTTGATTCTTGGTTGTAATCCAGTGTTGAAGTTGATAAGTCTGATTAATCTTTCGGTGGCTCCCTGGCATTGACTTCTTGCAGTATTTTCTCCTTCAGCTGAGAATTTTGAAATTTGGCTAAAATATTCCTTGAAGTTTTTATTTTGGGATCTCTTTCTTGGGAAGTTATAATTTGATTCTTTCAAGGATTATTTTATCTTCTTGTTCTTTACTGGAACTCCTGGATGTATTTTCTAGGTTGATTATTTTTTTTTCCTAAGGCATACTTTATACATTTTTTCCAGTCTTTTGCTTTTGTTTGATTGAATCTTGGTGTCTCATAGAGTCATTCATTTTCTATTGTCCAATTTTAGTTTTTAAATTTTTACTTTCTTCAATTAGCTTTTTTTTGCTTCCTTTTCCTTTTGGTTAATTTCATTTTCCAATTGGTCACATTTACTTTTAAAATTATTATTTTCTTAAGTTAATTTATCAGAATTTTCCTATGCACGACTCTCTTTTTCCCATTTTTCATCTTCCCTGCTTCTTTGGTTTTTAAAATTCTAATTGAGGTCTTCCAAGAGGTTTTTATTTGGATTTAAGACCAATTCATCAACTCCATTGAGGCATCAAATGCGGGTATTTTTCCTCCTCTTCTGAGATGGCATTTTTTAGCATCCCTATGAGAATAGTAGTTATCAGTGGTTAGCATTTTTTTTTGCTCATTTTGACAACTGAACTCTGTTTCTTTGATAAAGGGTGATTAGTCTCATGTTTTCTGTTTGTTTGTTTGTTTTTGTTAGGGATCAGGGTTCTTTTTCCTGGTTTTCCACTCTGGCATTTCTGGTATCCCTGATTTGCTCCGTGTGCTGAGGTAGCCCAACACTATGCTCATGCTTCAGGGCTTGAAACATTACAATCTGAGCTAAGGTTGAGACTCTCATGACTGGCAGAGCTTCATGGAGACTTTAGCTGTGCTGAGTTAAAAGCCTCTCCCTTGCTTCCTTACTCTTCCACCTACACTGTGCTCTATTTCCTTTTTTAAACTGAAAAACCTAACTTTTCCTGAAGTTTCTCCAAGATATGTCTTTTTTTTACTTTTTTTAAAAATTTTAGGCAATGGGGTTAAGTAGCTTGCCCAAGGCCACACAGCTTGGTAATTATTAAGTGTCTGAGACCAAATATGAACCCAGGTACTCCTGACTCCAAGGCCAGTGCTTTATCCACTATGCCACCTAGCCACCCCCTCTCCAACATATCTTACTGAAAATTGGTTCACTGCTTTGGTTTCTATTTTTGGATGGATTATTTTGCTTAATGATTTGTTTAAAGGATTCATTCATAAGAAACTCTGTGAGCTTCTTAGTTTCATGTCACCATCTTTTCTCTCTCCCAAAATTTCTTTTCAATTCATAATTGAAAAAGCTGATTACACTTTGAGTTTCCAGTTTTTCTTCTTTTACATAATCTTTGCATCATGTGCCTGGAATCAGCAATATTGTTTTAAGAACAACTTTGGTTGAATAGGTTGTTTTGTTTTATAGATACCTGAATTAACTAAAAAGAATATATGAAGAAATATGATATTTGCCTCCAAGGAAAGGAATGATAAATAGAACTATGTATAGAACAATTTTACAAATAGACATAGAGACACATATATACATAGATATAGATAAAAATATTCACATAAATCTGTATCTAATGATAGTCACCTCTAGGACAGGGGAAGGAAAAATAATTTACATTATGATTTTGATATATTTTAAAGGGATAACAAGTTGTACATAGTAGATTTGAAGTTTCATGTAGAATCATTTTTTACTTTGTTGTTATAGAAATACTTATTTTATTCCATAAATTTAAACCTTAAAACTTGCTACAGGTTTTGGAAAAAATAATAAAACTATGCTCTCTGACACAATTATTCCATTACTAGGTCTGTATTCCAGAGACATTAAAGAAAAAGGAAAAGGATGTATATGTACAAAATTATTTTTAGGAAATATTTTTGTGGTGAGAGAGTATACAGTGAAGGAATGGTCATGAAATGGGGAAAGGTTGAATATGGTACAAGATCGTAATAAAGCATTATTGTGCTTTAAAAAAATAAAGAGGCAGTTGTTGTCAGAAAAAGTGTGATAATACCTATAGGAACAGATGCAAAGTAAAGTGAGAACTGGGAGATCATTACACATAGGAAAAGAATTATTGCAATGATTATCAACTGTAAAAGACTATCCTTATCTATAAAATGATTCAAGAGAATTTCAAAGATCATAATAAAAAAGTTATACACCTCTGGAGAGATAATTAATAAAATTGAATGTAAAGTGAAGTATAATTTTTCTGATCTTTATATTACTTGCTTTTTTTTAGGTTTTTGCAAGGCAAATGGGGTTAAGTGGCTTGCCTAAGGCCACACAGCTAGGTAATTATTAAGTGTCTGAGACCAGATTTGAACCCGGGTACTCCTGACTCCAAGGCTGGTGCTTTATCCACTATGCAACCTAGCCACCCCCTTTTTTTAGGTTTTTATTTTTGGTATTACTTGCTTTTTTAAAAGATGACTAATATGGAAATGTTTTGCATGATTTCACATTATGGTTTATATCATTTCGCCTGCCTTCTCAATCGATGGAAAAGAAAGTCGGAGGGAAGAAATTTGGAACTCAAAATTTAAAAAAGAAAAACTGTTAAAATGAATGAATAATACTTTTAAAAGAGAGAATTATTTGCCCAGAATCATAATGCAAGTTAGCAAGGTACAGAGGAGTGGATTCCAGATTTCTTTATCTCATTTGTCTTCTTTTTCTATTTTGCTGTAATTTAGGAGAAAAATTACATAAAGTTGCAAAGGGAGATTTATATCAAATAATACAACTGTTGTTTTACTATATTTTATTGGAAAAGTTTCTCACATTTAATTATTAAAGTTAAAGTTAATGCTAATTTTGGTGAATATTAATTAATCATATTAGGTAAAGTTCTATTTTGAGGTTTTTTTACAGTTTTGAAAATAAGTGATTATTCAATTTTCAAAAGATTTTCTTCATATATTACTATGTCAATATTTTTGTTATTTTCAGAGTTTACTATGCTCATATTTGTAATAATATTTATAATGAGGAAAAATGATAATTTAAAATAACTATATTTAAACTATTTAAAAGAAAATATTAATGTTTAAAGTTTTTCAAACACTTTGGAATTGATATTTTTTCAAAACAATCAATATAAATACAATGAAGTCATAAAATTTAATATTTTCAATTGCTGTTTTTAGCATTTTACTAATATTTTATTCACTAATTTCATATTTCCAGTTATTAGGGTATTTGTTCTACAAAATTCAGTCTCTGGTTTGTCTCTGCTTATAAATTCTATATTTTATGAAATTTCTCCTTTTTCTTTACGTGTAAGTAGTTTGTGTAATTTTGGACTTACTTGTCTATTTACAATCATTTGAATTTACAGTTAAATCTGTGTAGCTGCTTTCCCCTCTTTTATGATTTCATTTATTGTTTAATTCAATTTCTTTATGAAATTAGATACTTTAAATACTCTTATTGATATATCAATATGAGTATTTTACCTAATTTTAAATATCCATTTATTTTATTGTTATAATTTTATTGGGATTAAAAATTGAACAAAATAGTGTGTAATAATTGAAAACAACTTAAATTGCATCATCTCTAAAATTTACTCTTTGGTGACAAAAATTTTATAATATACTCAGTAGTTACAAAATAGTTCAAATACCCTGGATGACAATTTTAAATTATCAATATGTGTGAATAAACTTTATATACCTTTAAAAAAAAGAATCACTCAACTATTTTATATACTATAACTCAAAGATAGAATCAAATTCTAATATATAACAAAGTATAGTCATATTCTTCTTGGGCCCAAAAAGTTGGAAACAAAGTATTTACTCAAATAGAGCAATGCTGAAGAAAATATGAAATAGTGATATGAAAGAACAATAGCTACAATTTCATAAGGTATAAAATATTCATATAATGCATTTTTTCAGTGTATTTATGCAGAGCTAAAAAATCCAAAACAAGAGATACATCTGTTTCTTTAACTGGAATTTAAATTAAAAATCAATATAAATTTTGGAGAAATGAAGAAAACGAAAGAAAAATCTTAATTCTCTTGTTTTTTGTAACTAAAATCCTTGAGGAAGTCAACAACAATTGATGTTTCCATTTCTTTTCCTGTTTTAGCTGCAAGCAGACTGGTTTCTGACATTGGCCTCAAATGATTCTATTCTCTCTAGTTACCAATGATCTTGTGACATATTCTCTATTCTCAGTTTTCTGACCTGACTAAAACCTTTGACACTGTTGAACACTGTCTTCTTTATATATTCTTTTTTCTCCCTAGGCCTCTATGACAATATTCTACCCTGCTTCTCCACTTCCTTTATTGAACAATCTTCAGACTTCTTTGGTCCATCTGCCTCCAGTTCACACATAGTAATGATAGATGTCTCTCAAGGCTTTGATTTTCAACCTCTTGATACCTCCCCAAATCCTCTAAGGCCATTTATTATGTAGCATATACCTCTCTCCTTTAGTGGACTAGAAATAGATAGATATAGGTAGAGAGAGAGAGAGAGAGAGAGAGAGAGAGAGAGAGAGAGAGAGATACAGATAGAGATAGAGACAGACACAGAGACAGAGACAGAGACAGAGATAGAGATAGAGATAGAGATAGAGATAGAGATAGAAATATGGATGGTATTGCTAGAGATACAGATCTGGATATAGATATATAGATATATTTTATTGGGCATAATTCAAGATGCAAAATTTTATGTCCATTCTGTGCTATTATATTCACTTTGACTGAAGATCTGATATTGAACTGAAGGCAGTGAGGGAAGTTATTTGTATACTTTTCCTAGTCCTCTGGGTACCACCCATATCAATGGCTATACTCAATTCCTCCTCATTTTCTAAAGGCAATAATTCAGCAAAAATCTTCTGAAGTGTATTCTGACATGTATTTGCAATGATTCTAATCCTATATTCAGTTGCTTACTATGATCTGTATACCCCAAAATTTTATGATTAAATGTTCCAGATTTATTGCTATCTTTGGTGAGAAAATAAAAAAAAAAAAACAAATAGGTCAATACATTTTTTGTGCACTGCTTAGTAGAACAAATGAAATATACTTCAGTTTAGAGAGATATTTTCAGTGAATGTTGTTGTCTACGAAGACACTGCTAACTTATATTGATCTTATTGTTAGTAAATAAATAAAGAAGGAAAGGAAGGATGGAAGGAAGGAAGGAAGGGAGGAAGAAAGAAAAAGTTAGGCCATCTTATGAAATATTATATGGTAATTCTTCCTAACTCCTTATTTTTTTGTTATTCATTTCTCACCAGCCAAAATTTTTCATTTATACCCTATCAAATTTTTAAAAATTGTTTACTTATATCCTTATAGTCTGTTTTATTTTTAATCTTAATTTTAACCTTTGAATATCCTTCCTAACTTCATCTCTCTTCAATTTTTAAAGCAAGTTATCTTTTTGCTTTCACTTAAAAAGAAAAAAATGTTGTAAACAAAAAGGAAATGTGACTCTCTGAGGCATTTCACTATAGAAATACCTTCATATTTAAATAGATTTGTTAATCATTTCTCATATGATACGTGTCAATGGATCTGATTTTTCTTGAAGGAATTTTCTTCTATAAATTATTTTTCTCTTGACTTCAGGAATACTACTCACATAAAATTTGTAAGACTTTCATAGGACATTTTAAACATCAAGAAATGTTTTTCAAGTTTAATAAACTTTTTTCAAATTTAATAAATTCGATTTACAGAATTTTTCCAAAAATACAAGAACACTAATTTCTTTTGATATGAAAACCTTACCCAAAATAATATCCTTATCACTGAAAATTTGGAATAATAAGCTTAGAGGAAAACTTCTCTTAATAAATGTCTGTGTGGCAGAGCCAAGATGCTGGTATGAAGCTAACATGCCCCTTGAACTTTTCCCTTTCAAAGATAAATGAAGCCTTTGCAGTGGCATTCAAGGTACACATCCCACCAAGAAAATTTAAAGATTCAAAGGAGTTTTCAATGGTAGACATCGTGGAGGATCTTCAGTGGAGGTCTGTCTCTTTGGAGGAAAGGAGGGAGAAAGGGAAAGCCATCAGGAGACTTTTAGCAACAGAGCAGTCCAGGTCCCAATAAAGTGACAACAGTAGAGGTCCCAGCAGTTAGAAAGCAAGCCAGATAAGCTAGGGACATTCCCGCTAAGATCAAGGGTGGCAAAAGGATGCCCATTATCACCACTACTATTCAAAACTGCATTAGAAATATTAGTTTGATTATTAAGAGAAGAAAAAGAAATCAAAATAATTAGAAGAGGGAAGGAAGAAAAAAAACTCTCCCTCTTTACAGATGACATGATGGTATACCTTGAGAAGGCTAAAAACTCATCTAAGAAACTACTGGAAACAATTAGTAACTTTAGCAAAATCATAGGATATAAAAATAAATGCACATAAATCCTCAGCATTTCTCTATATTACTAACAAGAATCAACAACAAGAGCTAGAAAGAGAAATCCCATTTAAAATAACTTCAGACAACATAAAATCATTGGGAGTCACCTGCCAAGGTAGAATAAGAAACTCTATGAAAACAACTATAATACACTTTTCAAACAAATAAAATTAGATTTAAATAACTGGGCAAATACCAACTGCTCATGGATAAATCCATTACAATTCTAGCTAAATTCAACTACTTATTCAGTGCCATGCCAATCAAACTTCCAAAAATTACTTTAAAGGGTTAGGGGAAAAATTATAAATACATGTGGAGAAAGAAAAAGTCAAAAATATCAAAGGATTTAATAAAAACAGTTCAGGTTGTTTAACCTTACCAGATCAGAAATTATATTATAAAACATCAGATATCAAGACTGTCTGGTACTGGCTAAGAATTAAAGTAGTGGATCAATGGAATAGACTAGGTACAAAAGAGACAGCAGGAAATGATTATTATAATCTGTTGTTTGATAAACCCAAAGAGTTCAGCTTCTGGCATAAGAACTCACTCTTCGATAACAACTGTGGAGAAAAATGGAAGATAGTACAGCAGAAACTTGGTTTAGTCCAATATCTCACACCCTAGACCAAGATAAGATCAAAATGGTTGCAGGATTTAGGAATAAAAGACAATACTGTAAGCAATTATAGCAATATTATCAGCAAATATTATAGGAAAATAAGGAAGAGTTTGCATGTCAAATCTATAGAATGGGGGGAGCAGTTTATGACCAAGAAAGAGAGAACATGTTAAAAAAAAAACTGGATAATTTTGTTTACATTACATTAAAGATTTTGCCCAAACAAAACCATTGTAACCAAGATCAAAGAAATTTAGTATGTTGAGAAATAATTTTTACAACTAGTGTTTCTGACAAATGAATCATTTCTAAAATTTGCAATGAACTAAGTCGAATTTATAAAAAAAAAGCCTTTCTCCAATTGACAAAAGATCAAAGGATATGCCAAGGCAATTTGCAGATGAAGAAAGCAAAGTGATCCATAATCACATGAAAAATTGAACTAAATCATTGCTGATTAAAGAAATGCAAATTAAAGTAATTCTGAGGTGCCACCTTACAACTCTCAGATTGGGCAATATGACCAGAAATGACAATGATCAATTTTGGAAGGGATGTGGGAAATCTGGGACACTAATACATTGTTGGTGGGGCTGGAACTCATCCAAACATTCTGGAGAGCAGTTTGGATTTATGCCAAAAAGGCAATAAAATATGCATAGCCTTTGCTGAAGAGATCATGAAAAAGAGTAAAGAGATCATTTGTATAAAGATATTCATAACAGCTCTGTTTGTGGTGGCACAGAATTGGAAATTGAGGGGATGTTCATCAATTGGGGAAAGACTGACCGAATTGTGGTATATGTGTGTCATAAAACTCTATTGTTCTATTACAAACAGGAGGGATAGCATTTCAGAGAAACCTGGAATGACTTGCATGAACTGTTACTGAGCAAGATGAGCAGAACCAGAAGAACATTATACACCCTAATAGCAATATAGGGGTGATGATCAAACTCAATGGACTTGCTCATTCCATCAGTACAATAATCAGGGACAATTTTAGGGTATTTGTGATGGAAAATACAATCTATATACAGAGAAAGAACTTTTAAAAAGAGCTTTGTTTAAACAAAGACCAAAGATTATTACCCTCAATTTTTTTTTAAAAATTGTCTTATGTACTACATAATTTTGTTATCTCTAACATTTTATTTCTTCCTCAAGGAAACTAAGGTAAGTTATTACTAGCATAATACAGCATGATCAGGTTAGTTTTATGCCAATTAGGCAGGGATGGTTCAATACTAGAAAAGCACTCAACATAATTGAATATACCAATAGCAAAAGCAACAGAAAATTTATGATTATCTCAGTAGATGCTGAAAAAGCCTTTGATAAAATACAACATACATTACTTTTAAAACACTAGAAAGTTTAGGATTAAATGGAGTTTACCTTAAAATGATAAATAATATCTATCTAAAACCACCAGCAAATATATGTACTGGGAATGAACTTTTTTAATAGAACATTGTTTTTATTAAAGATATTATTTGAGTTTTACAATTCCCCCCCCAATCTTGCTTCCCTCCCCCCCCCCACCCCACAGATAGCACTTACTTTGTTTCCATGTTGTACCTGGATCCAAATTGGGTGTGATGAGAGAGAAATCATATCCTTAAAGAGAACAGAATTCTCAGAGGTAACAAGATCAGACAATAAGATATCTGTTTTTTTTTTCCAAATTAAAGGGAATAGTCCTTGCACTTTGTTCAAACTCTACAGCTCCTTATCTGGATACAGATGGTACTCTCCTTTACAGACAGCCCAAAATTGTTCCCAATTGTTGCACTGATGGAATGAGCAAGTCCTTCAAGGTTGAACATCACTCCTATGTTGCTGTTAGGGTGTACAGTGTTTTTCTGGTTCTGCTCATCTCACTCAGCATCAGTTCATACAAATCCCTCCAGGTTTCCCTGAAATCCTGTCCGTCCTGGTTTCTAATAGAACAATAGTGTTCCATGACATACATATACCACAGTTTGCTAAGCCATTCCCCAATTGAAGGACATTTACTGGATTTCTAATTCTTTGCCACCACAAACAGGGCTGCTATAAATATTTTTGTACAAGTAATGTTTTTACCATTTTTCCTCATCTCTTCAGGGTATATACCCAGTAGTGGTATTGCTGAGTCAAAGGGTATGCACATTTTTGTTTCCCTTTGGGCATAGTTCTAAATAGCTCTCCAAAAGGGTTGGGTGAGTTCACAGCTCCACCAACAGTGTAATAGTATCCCAGATTTCCCATATCCCTTCCAACAATGATCATTGTCCTTCCTGGTCATACTGGCCAATCTGAGAGGTGTGAGGTGGTACCTCAGAGAAGCTTTAATTTGCATTTCTCTAATAATTAAAGATTTAGAGCATTTTTCATATGGATATGGATCGCTTTGATCCCCTCATCTGTAAAATTGCCTTTGCGTATCCTTTGACCATTTGTCAATTCAGAAATGGCTTTTTGTTTTAAAAATATGACTCAGTTCTCTGTATATTTTAGAAATGAGTCCTTTGTCAGAAACATTAGTTGTAAAGATTGTTTCCCAATTTACTGCTTTTCTTTTTATCTTGATTACATTGATTTTGTCTGTGCAAAAGCTTTTTAATTTAATGTAATCGAGATCATCTAATTGGTTTTTAATGATGTTCTCCAACTCTTTCTTAGTCATAAACTGTTCCCCTTTCCATAGATCTGACAGGTAGACTAGTCCTTGATCTTCTAATTTGCTTATAATATTTTTTATGTCTATGTACTGTAACCATTTGGATCTTATCTTGGTAAAGGGTGTGAGGTGTTGGTCTAATCTAAGTTTCTTCCATACTAAGTTCCAATTATCCCAGCAGTTTTTATCAAAGAGGGAGTTTTTATCCAAATGGCCAGACTCTTTGGGTTTATCAAACAGCAGATTACTATAGTCCTCTCCTGCTTTTACACCTAGTCTATTCCACTGCTCCACCACTCTATTTCTTAGCCAATACCAAACAGTTTTGATGACTGAAGCTATATAATTTAGATCCGGTAGTAATAAGCCACCTTTGTTTGCATTTTTTTTTCTTTAAGCTTCTGGCAATTCTTGACTTTTTATTTTTCCATATGAATTTACTTACATTTTTTTCTAACTCATTAAAGTAATTTTTTCTAATTTTGATTGGTAGGGCACTAAACAGATAGTTTAGTTTCGTTAGAATTGTCATTTTTATTATATTAGCTCTCCCTATCCATGAGCAGGTGATATTTACCCAGTTATTTAAATCTGATTTAATTTGTGTGACAAGTATTTTATAATTGTTTTTAAAAAGATTATGAGTCTGTCTTGGCAAATAGACTCCCAAATATTTTACACTGTATGAGGTTACTTTGAATGGGATTTCTCTTTCAACTCTTCCTGCTGTTTCTTGCTAGACATATATAGAAAAGTTGAGGATTTATGAGGGTTTATTTTATAACCAGCAACTTTGCTAAAATTGCTAATTGTTTCCAGTAGGTTTTTAGATCATTTCTTGGGATTCTCTAAGTAGACCATCATGTCATCTGTGAAGAGTGAGAGTTTTGTCTTTTCCTTCCCAATTCTGATTCCTTCAATTTCTTTTTCTTCTCTAATTGCTGATGCTAACATTTCTAATACAATATTGAATAGTAGTGGTGATAATGGGCACCCTTGTTTGACCCCTGATCTTATTGGGAATGCCTCTAGTCTCTCCCCACTGAATATAATGCTTGTTGATGGTTTCAGATAGATACTGCTAATTATTTTAAGGCACAGTCCATTTATTCCTACACTCTCTGGAGTTTTTAATAGGAATGGATGCTGTATTTTGTCAAAAGCTTTTTTAGCATCTATTAATATGATCATATGATTTCTGATAGGTTTGCTGTTGATATAATTGAGTATACTAACAGTTTTCCTAATATTGAACCATCCCTGCATTCCTGGAATAAATCCTACTTGATCATAATGTATTATCCTTGTGATGACTTGTTGTAGTCATTTTGCTAAAATTTTATTTAGGATTTTTGCATCTATATTCATGGGGTAATAGGTCTATAATTTTCTTTCTCTGTTTTAATTCTTCCAGGTTTAGGTAACAGTGCCATGTTGGTCTCATAGAAAGAGTTAGGCAGAGTTCCACCTTTCCCTATTTTTCCAAAGAGTTTATATAGGATTGGAACCAATTGTTCCTTAAATGTTTGGTAGAATTCACTTGTGAGTCCATCTGGCCCTGGAGATTTGTTTTTAGGGAGTTCAATAATGGCTTGTTGAATTTCTTTTTCTGAGATAGGGTTGTTTAGGTATTTAATCTTTTCTTCATTTAACCTGGGCAACTTATATTTTTGTAAGTATTCATCCATTTCACTTAGATTATCAAATTTATTGGCATAGAGTTGGGCAAAATAATTTTGAAATATTAGTTTAATTTTCTCCTCATTGGTGGTGAGTTCACCTTTTTCATTTATAATACTAGCAATTTGGTTTTCTTCTTTCTTTTTTTAATCAAATTGTCCAGAGGTTTATCAATTTTATTGGTTTTTTTCATAATACCAACTTTTGGTTTTATTTATTAATTCAATAGTTTTTTTGCTTTCAATTTTATTAATTTCTCCTTTAATTTTTATTATTTCTAATTTGGTATTTGATTGGGGATTGCCTTTTTCTCCAATTTATTCATATAAGCATTTAGAGCTATAATATATCCCCTGAGATTTGCTTTGAATGAATCCCATAGGTTTTGGTATGTTGTTTCATTATTATCATTATCTAGGTTAAAATGGTTAATTCTTTCTATAATTTGTTTTTTGGTCCACTCATTTTTTAAAATGAGGTTATTCAGTTTCCAATTTACTCTGGGTCTATATCTCCTTGGCCCAGTATTGCATATGGCTTTTACTGCATTGTGATCTAAGAAAGATGTATTCAATATTTGTGCCTTTCTGCAGTTGATCATTAGGTTTTTATATCCTAGTACATGGTCAATTTTTGTATAAGTTCCATGTACTGCAGAGAAAAAGGTATATTCCTTTCTATCTCCATTCAGTTTCCTCCATAAGTCTACCATATCTAATTTTTCTAACAATCTATTTACCTCCCTAATTTCTTTCTTGTTTGTTTTATGTTTTGATTTATCTAGGTCTGATAGCGGGAGGTTGAGGTCTGCCACAAGTAGAGTTTTGCTGTCTATGTCCTCCTGTAATTCTTTCAGCGTCTCCTCTAAGAATTTGGGTGCTGTCCCACTGGGTGCATATATATTCAATATTTAAATTACTTTATTGTCTATGGTACCTTTTCGGAGGATAAAGTTTCCTTCCTTATGTCTTTTAACTCTATCTATTTTTGCTGCTGCTTTGTCTGAGATAAGGATAGCTACCCCTGCTTTTTTTACTTCAGCTGAAGCAAAATATATTTTGCTCCAACCTTTTACCTTTACTCTATATGTATCTCTCTGCTTCAGATGAGTTTCTTGTAAGCAGCATATTGTAGGATTCTGGTTTTTAATCCACTCTGCTATTTGCTTATGTTTTAAGGGAGAGTTCATCCCATTCACATTCAAGGTTACGATTACTAATTCTTTATTGCCTTCTGTGCTATCTTCCCTTTGTTTGCATTTTTCCCCCTTTCCCCCCTTTTATCCATATTCCCCAGTATTTTGTTTCTGAATACCACCCCCTTCAGTGTGTTTGCCCTCCTATATCGCACCCTCCCCTTTCTTTCCCTCTTTCCCTCTTTCCCTTTTCCCTTCCCTTCCTTTTGTTATTTCCCCCTATTTTCCCCATTCCCCTTCCCATTCTCTGCCCCCCCTCCCCTTTTCCCCTTTCAATACTTGAAAGGTTAGATGTTTTAATAAGTTAACTGAGTATGTGTAGGTTGACTTTAAGCCATGTCTGATGAGAAAAGGATTCAGGTGTTTCTCCTCTGCTCCCTTCTTCCCCTCTATTACCATAGGATTTTTGTACCTCTTAGTGTAATGAGATTTGTCCCATTCAGTCCCCTCCCTCCTCCTGTCTCTTCCCTGTCCCCTTTTTTAGGGAGGTAGTGTATTTTTTTAGAGCATTCTATCTAGGTCATAGAAAATTCTGAGTGTCTGTCCCTTCTAGTTCAGTATATTCTATTGAATAGAGTCAAAATTCCTAAGAGTTATTAGAGTCTTTCTCCCAAGTGGGGTTAAAGCCAGTTACATCCCATTAGATAGCAGGTTATGGATGTCCATCATTTCAGGCTAGGTATATTCTCTCTGTTAGAGTTACATTTCTCAGGATTTATGAGAATCTCTTCCCCAACCCCCGCATGCTGGGATATAGCCAGTTTCAACTTACTGGATTTCACTTTTTTTCCTTTTACCACCCCATTTTTCTTTACCTTTTCATTTGTCTTTTGAACCTCCCATTTGATGTCCAAGTTTTATGTATAGCTCTGGTCTTTTCATCAGAAATTTTTGGAAGTTCCGGCCAAGATGGTGGAGAGAAGACAGGCACAGTTCTAAAGTCTCCTGATCTCTTCCCCATCTATCACATGAAACAAACCTCTTAAAAGAAATCTGAACCAGGAAACACAGAAAGAAAAGCCAGGAGAGGAACATCTACCTCAGGATTTGTCTCCCACAACAGCCTTGGCTGAGTACCTGCGGGTGAGTCTGGGCTCTGAGGGAGGATCATCCTGGGATCAGCCAGATTAACAGCTGAATTGGAACCAGGAGTCTGAGGGCCCGAGAGCCGGGCCTGCTGGATCAGTGGTGGATGGATGAAAGGGGCTTGGGTCTGTGGGGAAGCTGAGGCACTGGTGTTGGTGCTGTCGCCCTGGAGCTTGGGGCAGGGGCTGCGGGAGAGGTCTGGTGCAGGAGAGCTGCGGACGCCATCCCTGGGCTCCTCAGGTCTGAGAAACTCTGAGTTCGCCTCCATTGCACTGTTGCCTCCTCCAAAACAAACAATTGTAAACTACTTCTGCCTCAGGCCCAGGTGTGTGAGCAAAAGAACCAGCCCAGCTGAGGAATGACCTCAGGCCAGGGTAAAGCCTACCATTGATTGAAGGCAAAAGAATTCAATAGCTCCAATTCCTTCCCTGAGCAAAGGGAGAAGGCCTCTCAACCAAGGTCACAGACAGTCCGGAGAAGGCAACCAGCACCTCCTACTGGCCAGCCAGAGAAAATGCACTCAGTAAAGCCTTTGGTGTTCCTAAGCCCAGGTGAACCAGCCGCCCTCCAACTCAAGGTCTTAGCATAATGAAGAAGGGTCAGCGGAAAGGTGGATCCATAGAAGAATTCCTGCAAGGGAAAGACCCCAACTCAGAGAGAACTGGAACCTCTGAAGAGAATACAATCTGGTCTCCAGCACAGAAGGACTTCCTTGAAGAAATAAGGAAGGAGCTTAAAAATTTGGGAGAGACAATTAATACCTTGCAACAAGAAAACAAAACCTCAGAAAGTACAATTGGACAAACACAAAAGGGGAATGAACTTTTAACATTTACAAAAAAATCAGGGGAGAAACAAGGATGTCCACTACCATTATTACTATTCAACATTGTATTAACAATGCTGGCTTTAGTAATCGGAGAAGAAAAATAAATTGAAGGAATCAGAATTGGCAGTGAGGAAGCAAAACTTTCATTCTTTGCAAATGATATGATGATATACTTAGAGAACCTGAGAAAATCATCTAAAACCTCCTTGAAACAACAAATTCAGCAAAGTAGCAGGATATAAAATAAACCCATATAAATCATCAGCTTTTCTTTATATGAACATCAAGGCCCAAGAGCAGGAGATAGGAAGAGAAATTCAATTTAGAGTAACTATAGATAACATTAAATATTTGGGGAATCTACCTCCCAAGACAAAACCAGAAACTGTTAGAACACAATTGCAGAGCACTTCTCACCCAAATAAAGTGAGATCTAAAAAATTGGAAAAAAAGTCAATTACTCATGGTTAGATTGAACTAATATAATAAAAATGGCATTCTACCCAATTAAATCACTTATGCAATGCCATACAATTAAAGTATCAAATAACTATTTTACTGAGTTAGTACAAATAGAAACAAAATTCATCAGGAGCAACAAAAGGTCAAGAACAGCAAGGGAATTGATGAAAAAAATGTACAGAAATATAGCCTAGTTCTACTGATCTAAAACTGTACCATAAAGCAACAATCATCAAAATTGTCTTTTATGGGTTAAGATTTAGAGTAGTGGATCAATGGATTAGGATCAGTTCAAACGACATCACAGTAAATGACTACAGCAATCTACTGTTTGACATACCCAAAGACATCAGCTTCTGGGATAAGAACTTACTATTTGACAAAAATTATTGGGAAAACTGGAAAATGGTATGGCAAAACTAAGCATAGATCTATATCTCACATCCTATAGCAAAATAAGGTCAAAATGTGTGTAGAATTTAGACATAAAGGGTGACACAATAGATAAATCAATAGACCAAGTAAAACTCTATCAGATCTATGGAAAGAGGACAAATTTATGACCAAGTAAGAAGTAGAGTACATTGCAAACTGCAAAATGAGTTATTTTGACTTGATTGGAAGGGAATTAGTAAACTGGGAAACAATCTTCACAAGTAGTGTTTCTGATAAATGTTTCAATTCTAAAATATATAGAGAATTGCATCAAATTTAGGAGGTTACATTCCCCATTTGATAAATGGTCAAAGGATATGAGTAGACAGTTTTCAAATGAAGAAATTAAAGCTACATATAAACATATGGAAAAATGCTCCAAATCATTATTGGTTATATAAATGCAAATGAATAAAATGAGAAAAAGGGGAAATTGTCAATGTTGGAGAGGTTGTGGGAAGTTTGAAACATTATGCATTGCTGGTGGGGTTGTGAGAAGATCCAACCATTCTGGAGAGCTATATGGAACTATTCCCAAACAGCAATAAAACTGTTCATTCGTTTTGACCCAGAAATTCGAATTTTGGGCCCATATGCAGAAGAAACCATAAAAATGTGAAAAATCCCACATGTCCCCAAATATTCATAGCACCTCTTTTTGTAGTGGCAAAGAATTGAAAATTGAGGAGATTCCCATCAATTGGGAATGGCTAAACAAGTTATGATACATGAATACTTTGGAATTGCATTGTTCTATAAGCATCCATAACTAGTCGGACATTAGAGAATCAGGGAATGAGTTGTAGGATCTGATGCTGAAGGAAGCATCAGGAATAAATGGAGTTTACCTACAAATAATAAATGGTATCTATCTAAAACCATCAACAAATATTATATGTATTGGGAATGAACTTGGATCATTTCCAATAAAATCAGGGAACAACAAGGATGATCAAGGAGCAAGAGAAGCAGTAGAGAACCACGAGAACAATATACACATTAACAATATTGTGAGATGATCAATCTTGATGTAAGCACCTCATCTCTTAGAAGTTCAGCGAGCTAGCACAGCCATATTAGACCACCTATGGTTAATGCTATCCCATTACAGAGGAAGAAAAAGTAAAGAAAAAACAAAACCAACCCAAAACCTTTAGAATCTGATGAACACTTTACTAAAATTATTTCTTACGTGTTTCTTTCTCTTAATCCTAATTCCTCATACGAAAAATGACTATCAAAAATGTGTATGTACAATATTAACTTGACTGTTCCCTGCTGAGGGGAGGGCGCATGGGAAGAGAGGGTGAAAAGAAATTTTATAACTTAAAAATACATTTATGAATATGGATGAATATTGAAAAAATTTCATTACTTATATTTGGAAAAATAAAATATTAAAAAATTTGCATGAGAGCAAAAAAGAGATAGAGAACATTATAATAAAATGAACTGGATAGTTTTGATTATATTAAATTAAAAAGTTTTTTTTCACAAACAAAACAACTGCAACTAAGACTAAAAGGAAAGTAAGCAACCTGGGAAACAATTTTTACAAAACATTTCTCTAACAAAGTTCTCATTTCTGAATTAAAACAAAAAAAGGCAATCCCACAATTGATAAATACTCAAAGGATACAGAAAGGCCATTCTCAGACAAAAAAATCAAAGCTGTCTATAGTCTTTTGAAAAGCTACTCTAAATCATTATTAATTAGAGAACTGAAAATTAAAATGTCTCTAAGGGAGCACTTCACACCTCTCTGATTAAAACAACTTTGAGGTATCAATTCACAACTCTCAGATTGGCCAATATAACGAGAAAACATAGTTCTTTTTTGAAGTGGAAAAAAAAAACTGGAAATTGAGGGGTTGCCCATCACTTGGGATATGACTAATGAAATTGTGGTATAAATATATATATATATATATATATATATATATATATATATATATATATATGTACATATATCCATATAAATATATATCTATATCTATATCTATCTATATATATATATATAAATATATAGATATATACATAAGATGAAAGATACATATATATATAAGTATATACATGGATATATATTAACATATACATACGATGAAACACAATTGGTCTATAAGAAATCATGAGTGATAGGATTTCAGAAAAACCTGGGAAGACTTGAATGAATTGATATGGAGTGAAATGAGCAGAAGCACACAAATATTATACATTGTAACAACTTGGGGTGATGAATCAACCATGCTGGACTAATTAACTTCATCAGTACAATAAAGAAAGACAATTTTAAAAAACTTGTGATTGAAAATACTATCCATATCCAGTGTAGGAATTGTGACATTTAAATGAAAATCAAAGCTTATTAACTTCAATTTTTAAAAGTTGTCTTATGTACTAGGTCATTTTTTTCTATCTAATGGTTTCATTCTTCCACTGGAATCTGGTTCTTCTCTCATATGTTCATTATTGATCTATATTTAACATGGTTATACTTTTTTGAATTTTTAAGAAAGATTTAATTTATGTGAGTTTTACAATTTTTCTCCTAATCCTTTGTCCCTCCCCTCACCTCCCACAGAAGGCAATCTGTTAGTCTTTACACTGTCTCCCTGTTTATACACTGATCTAAGTTAAATGTGATTAGAGAATAATCATATGTACCTCAGTCTGTATTAAGATACCATCAGCTCTCATTTTGAGATAGATTGCATTTAAAAAAATTTTAATACAAATATTTTATTTGTTTTATAATTATATACTATGGTAGTTTCTACCCATCTTTTTTTGTAGTGTTTTGAATTTTCAATTTTTCCCCAACCTCCCTTCCATCCCCCTCCCAGAAGGCAGTCTGTTAGTCTTTGCATTGTTTCCATGCTATACATTGACCAAAATTGAATGTGTTGAGAGAAAAATCATATTCTTGAGGAAAAAATAACAAATGAGATAGCAAAATTCCATATTACACAATGTTCTTTTGGTTTTGTTTTTATTATTTCTTGTTTTCTCAATAAGTCATAAGCTTTCTTTAGCTCTGCTCCATATTTGAAGGAGTTGATTTTCTTCAGAGAGCTTTTTTATCTCCTTTTCCAATGAGCCAATTCTGCTTTTTAAAGCATTCTTCTCCTCATTGCCCTCTTGCCTGCTTTTTCCATTTGATTTAAACTGGTTTTTAACATCTTATTTTGCTGTCTTAATTTTCATGCTTTTCCTGCATCATTCTCATTTCACTTCCCAATTTTTCTTCTTCCTCCCTTAATTGTTTTTCATTTTTTGAATTCTTCCATAGTCTGAGAGCCATTGCTATTTTTCTTGGAGGATTTGGATACAGAAGCTTTGGCTTATAATCTACTAAGTGCATAATTTTTTTCTTCATGGGACCAAAGTAATTTTTTACAGTCAAATTCTTTTTTCTAATTGTTTGCTCATTTCCTCAATCTTTGACCTGATTTACTGTACTTCCAAAGCTTTTAGGGGTTTTTGGTATCCCCCCCAGGGACCTTAATTCTTCCAAGATCTTATGGGAGATTCTGACTACTCTCCTGACCTCTTCTCTGGTCTTTGGATGATCACAAGCACTCCCCTCTGCCTTGGAGCTCTGAGGAGGGTCCCTGCTCCACTATGATAGCATGGGGCCCAGTTGGCAACCTGGATCTGGGTATGGGCATAGCAGCAGAGTCCTGCCCCAGGGATAGCAGAGAGATCTCTACAGTCTCCCGACCCCTTACCATCTATGGTGTGAGAGCTCTGGAAGTAGCTTCTGACTACCTTCATGGTTTCCCATGGCTTCTCTGAGGCCAGCACTGACCTGGATTCCATGTTCAATCTGGTGCTGCAGAGTTCTCCCACAAACCTTCTAAGCTGTCCCTGGTGATCCCTGGGTCAAGAGGTTTGGAAAATATTCCTGTTACTATGGTCCCAGGTCCCCAGGGATTCCAGCACCCTGAGAGTTTCTCTTGGAATGCTGGAGCTGGTTTTTCTCCTACTGCACTGTGACTCCTTCCAATCCTGGTCTTGGTGGAACAGACCTTTCCCTATGGAGCCACCAAGCCATCCTGGGATGGAAAATTGCTTAGTCTTTCCATGAATTTTCTTAGAGTAGTAATTTTATGGTTTTTGAAATTTTTGGGTGGGGGAAGAACTGAGAATTCATTCCTTTATGCAACCATCTTGGCTCCATCCCCAAACATGTCTTTCTAACTAGTATTTAACTCAATATTCTACTCTTCATCCAGAATATTTCAAATACCTTGAGGATTGTCTTTTAATTTCTGTATAGGTAAAGTGTGACTGACGTTAAAGTTAAAAGCAAGGTCAAGGAGGATGAGAACTGAGAAAAGACTGCATTTGGAAATTATTAAGCAATGATAAGTTTGGAGAGAGATGCTTCTGGTGAATAAGCTCAGAATTCAGACTACAGCATTAATAAGAGAACAAAGGAAAAGAAATTGGAGATGACTGTAGATGGAGTTCTCAAGGTATTTAGACAGGAAGGGGAGAAGAAATATGGTATGACAGCTAAGAGGTATAATGGGATAAATGAGAAGGTTTTTGAGAATGGAATTATTTTTAACTATTATTTCCTTTTTGGGTGCTAAATATTTTTATTTATTCATTAATTTATTTGGTTGGTTGCCTTCATGGACATGTATATTATTAAGTTACAAAATATCCTTCCACTCTCCCTTCCCACCCCACCCCCCTCTCCTCAGCAGCAAATAGGTTAGCATAGTACTTACATATTTTTGATAAACATGTTTACATGTTAATCATTTTCAGTAAGAGGAAATGAGATTAATGGAAAGGGATATATAAGAGATAATTTTTTAAAGTGTTCATAAGATTCACCTTTCAGGGTTGTTTTATTTTGTTTTTTGTTCTCTGTTTTCAGATAACATTTTCTGTACTCAGTCTAAAAATGGATATCCTAGCTTTCTGAACTGCTGAGAGGAGCTGCTCCCATTAAGATTGATCATCTTACAATGTTATTGTTAATGTGTATAGCATCAGATCATGTAAGTCATTCCATGCATTTCTAGACTCTGACCATTTATAGTTTCTTACAGAATAATAATAATATTCCATAGTATTCATGTACCATACTTGTTTAGCCATTGCCAAAGTTATAGGCAAATAATTATTTCTTATTGAATATATTTTGAGCATTGTTCCTCAACAGTTTCAACATTTATTTTTCATTTTTGTTGTCTTCTTTCCATTTACATTGTATTGATTATGTATTTGGGGGGGTTATTTTGGTTCTGTTTGCTTTATTTTGTGTCAGTTTATTTAAATTTCCCCATGCTTCTCTGTAGTCTTCATATTAGCATAATATCTTATAGCAAAATAACATGTTATTACATTTATACACCACAAGCAAGCATTTAAATTAATGAAGCAAGATTTAGAATATGAAATTATGTAAAGAAATAATTGATATTCCTAGGAATAAAAAAATAATTTCTTCATAGCTATTGATATTTGCGTGTTTTCATTTCCACATTTTAATTATAAGAATAGGAAGATGCACATTTTCTGCCTTTTTTTAGACCCCATAAATAGCACATTACTGAAGCATTAAAAAGGTAATTGGCAATCTTTAGTCACTTTGGCCTGAGGATTATGAACAAATATTAAGACTGAGCACAAAGAAGATAATTCTTGAGACGTAAAAAAAAAAAAAAAACTATTACACATTGTAGTATATGGGAGGGAAGAAACAATATTATTTAAGTTCTTCCTGAAAAATTATATTTCCTTCAAAACAGATTGAACAAAAAAAACTTCTTTTCAGCTTGAATATTTGTACCCCCTTCTAAAGTAGCCATTCACATTTGTGAACAAATGAAAATTAAACTTCTTATCTTTCATTAAAGTTATATTATTGAATATTCACAGAAATTAAGATTTCTTCCTAAAAGGATAGTGGTATTGATGGGTAAAGCTTGGGAAGTTCTGGTGAGATTGATGGTTCAGTTCAGAATTCTGACATTTTGGATTAAGGCAGTACAGAAATGAATCTTGTATTTGACATTTAAAAGGGAGGCTTTTCCACTGACTGTACTTTCCTAAATCATACCAAAAGGAACTGCCATGACAGAATGGCTTGAGAAATCACTTTCCAACCGTTCCTATATTTTCCCACATTATGGCCAATGAATTGAGACTCTGAGTCATTACATACTTGGTGTCACAACATCATATGAACTAGTGAAGCAATTCAGGAATGCTAAAAAATCTTTCATTTTTGTATGGTTCCAGAAGCTAAATCCCATTTGCCAATTCTGTCCACAGGGATCCTTAAGAAAACATTACATTTGAAAATAGTTCTGTTTATTCCAGGACACATGAACTTACTTAGTTTCCTTTGAGTAATGATACAAATAGTAGACAGAAATAAGTTACTATAAATTTTAATACTGTGACTATATTGAAAAGTTTGGTTGGAAGGTTTGATGTAACTGTGCAGTATTCATACTATTATTCTTTTACTCTAAAATGAGATTATACATTATAAATACGTTCTTATCATGTTATTCAAATGTATAATCTCAAACAATGTGAGGTAATCACTCTGTGATATATAATAAATCAAATATACTGTAGGTTATAAACTTTGCCAAATTTTGAAAGCCCTATGGTAGAGCAGGGATTCTGGAAAGATGAGTAGGTTAGAAAATTATAAGTTCAACAAATTTCTTTCATTAGAAAGTAAAAAACTAAAACAACTCAGAATGAAAACTAGAGAACCAAAAACAAACAAAAATAGTGGCAGAACAATGTCCTTCTGAGAAAACTGCAGAAGAGTCAAAGAAAGATCCTGGATTTAGGCTATCAGAGAGAAGGTCATATACTTCCCAGCTAACTCCCTGAAATAGCACAAGGCAAGGCCTACTGGCAGTTGAGTTGAGAGGTAACTTCTGTCTTAGCCAGAGGAATTTTCACATCCAGCAAAGTGTGGAAGAGGGAGAGCAGAGACCTCTGTTGATAAGGGATGCCAGGTCCAGCTATGCAGGTGAGATACAGTCCTGGTCAGAAAGGAACCAGCACAAGTATGTTGAGTACAGAGATAGTGGCATGGGGACACTGTAGCTTGGGGACACTTACAGTAGATTAATTTTGTAGGTTTTGTTTCAGCCCAGAGGAGAGAACTGAAGATTATAGCCACTGGAGGGTTCTCAAGGAGTAAGATCATTTTTAGCACAGAGTACTGAGGGGCTCCAGTTGTGTCTTGGTGGGAGAAAGGAGTGCAGTGATTGAGCACACAACAAAGCACCTGAGGTCAGAGATACTCCTGCACAATAAGATTAGAAGTTAATATAAGAAAAAAAGGTGCTGTGCTCACTTCGGCAGCACATATACTAAAATTGGAATGATACAGAGAAGATTAGCATGGCCCCTGTGCAAGGATGACACTCAAATTCGTGAAGCGTTCCATATTTTTAAGAATAAACCTAATACCCCCCCCAAAAAATGAAAAAGAAAAAAGGTGCTTTTTTAATTTGAACCAACAAGGGAGAAAGAACCTAACCACAGATCAATAGAGAAACTCAGGATTCATCTTCAGAGGAAGATGCTGTAGCAAAAGAAAACAAGCTAACAACAAAAAAACTCGCTTATTGCCATAACGTTGCTCAAAAAAAATTATTTAGGAACTCAAAAAAGACACTTTAACATTCATCAAATAAGACAGACTGACGAAAATCCAAAAAAAAGAGAGACTATTTTAAATGAAGCCTCTATACAGACCTTAAAGCTACAGTTCTCACCAAAAATAGCGTGAAATAAGTCCTCAACTGAATATATCATGAAGAAACTTAAGTTCAGGTCTGTCTTTTCTGGGTAAAGGTCTGTCTTTTTCTGGGTAAAGGTGAAATATAGCATAGCATAAGTGGAAAAAGTAAGAAAACCAATGGGAGACTCTCCGCCACAGTATATCTCAGTTTGGAACTCAGAAAGTCAACTAGATAGCAGGCCAGCAGACAGGGTCCCAACCCCAGACAAAGTCCAAGCCTTGGGAATGCTGAGGCAACAGACAAGACTGGATTGGGAACACATTGCTGAAAAGGCAAAGCTTGGTCATAAATGAGAAAACAAATCTCTGCATGGATAACACTTGGGCTACATAGGCAACATCCTGGTAAGGACCAGATTATGGTCCCAGAACTATGCTCCCTTTAATCTAGGAGCAGAGCTCATCTATCAAAATGACCAAAGGAACAAATAAAATAAGAAAAATAAAATAAAATAAAATAAAATAAAATAAAATAAAATAAAATAAAAAACAACTAACCAGAGAAAGTTACTATTTTGATAGGGACAATAAAAAATGCCTCATCAGAAGAAAAGTGACAAATTGCCTATATGTGAAGTCTGAAAGAAGTTTATGAATTGACTTTAAAGCCAAAAGTTCATGAAGTTTAAAAGCTCAAAGAACTCAAAAAGGACATTAAAAATCAAATAAGAGGGGTGACTAGGTGGCACAGAGGATAAAGCACTGGCCCTGGAGTCAAGAGTACCTGGGTTCTAATCCAGTCTCTCTTAATAATTACCTAGCTGTGTGACCTTGGGCAAGCCACTTAACCCCATTTGCCTTGCCAAAAACTAAAAAAAATCAAATAAGAGAGGAAGAAGAAAAATGGGAAAAAAGAAATGAGAGACATGCAAGAGAATTATGTTAAACTGACTGAAAACATAGACTCCTTTAAAAGTAAAAATGATAAACTGGAAAATAATTTACTCATCAAAAAGAAAAATTTGAAAATAAATGCAACTCATTTAAAACTAAAATTAACTGGAATAAATTATAAAGAAAATACAAAAGGTAAATGAAGAAAATAAAATTAGAAAAATGAAAACTAATGACTCTGAAACATCAAGTTCATGTCAAACAAAACCAGAAGGCTGAAGATAGAAAAGAAAATGTGAAGTAACAGGTGTCTTACATATTATACAATTTTGCTATCTCTAATGTTTTCTTTCTTCCTTTTATATCTGATTCTTCTCTCATAACTTGTTCAATTTTGATCTCTGGTTATCATGGATACAAAAGTAAAGCCTATATGGGATTGTCTTCAGTGGGGGGTGGGGTGGAAGGAAGGAATGGGGGATAACTCAAAACCTTGCAAAAAAAAATGACAAGTAGAAAATGTAAAGTATCTTTTAGGAAAAGCAAACAACCTGGAAAATAGTTCCAGGAGAGATGATTTGAGAATTGTAAGGATACATGAAAGTCTCAGTCAAAAAAAGAACCTGGAAAATATCTTTCAGGAAATTATCATGGAAAACTTCCCTAATATTTTAGAACAAGCAAAAATATAGTACTTGAAAGAATCCATGGAACACCTCTAGAAAGAGACCCCTGAATAAAAACTCCAAGAAGTATTATATTCAAATCCCAGAATTCTCAGTGAGAGGATTCTACAAGCAGCCAAAGAGAAGCAATTTGAATACCAAGGAAGCATTAGAATTACACTAGACTTCTAGGTTTCAACATTAAAGGGTTGGAAGTTTTGGAATATATGGTTTTCCATATGACAAATGACTTAGGAATTCAATAAAAAATTACTTACCTTGCAAAATTCAGCATATTTGTTAAGGGGAAAATGGATTTTCAATGAAATAGAGGATTTCCAAAATTTTCTAATAAAAACACCAGAACTGAACAGAAAATTCAGTCTTCAAGATTTGCATATAAAGGTAAATAGAAAGGAGAAAAAACACTAGCCAAGACCATAAAACTGTATTCAAACCTAGAAGGAGAGGTAATACTTGAGAATTTTAATTTTTTTTTAGGATAGTTAAAAGAAATATACTTAGAGAAAGGGTATGGGTGTTGGATGACCACAAAAATGTTGAGCCTTTAGTCATTACCTTAGCTAATGAGTGTTGAATATAGTTGGGGTCATTGTACTTAATGTCTATCCTTCATTTTCAAAGAAGACCATGATATCAGAGAGGTAATTCTATGACAAGCACATATTTTGGATTTGAGTGTTCGTGTGTGTGTGTGTGTGTGTGTGTGTGTGTGTGTGTGTGTGTGTGGCGGGCAGGGTGGGGGGAGCTGCTAAGTCACTAGCCTTACTTTCTACTCCAGAGCCATTTGGGTCCAGTGGTCATGAATCAAAATGACTGGAGATGTCCCTGGATGTGAAGCAATCAGGATTAACTGACTTATTCAAAGTCACACAGCTAGTAAGAGTCACGTGTCTGAGATCAAATTCAAATTTTCATGCTGACTCCAAGGCCAGTACTCTATAGTCAACAATATGGTTATAAATGAATCATAAAGTGAGGTTGATTACAAGGGTCTTGTTTTCTATTGGGACAGAAGGAAGGAGAGGATTTAGATGGTGTATACATAATTAAGTCATGTACTGAGGTTATTCTTCTTGATACTTTAGTTTTAGTATAGTATATAGTTGTAGTATAAAGGTTTGGATTCTTGTCCATAATTATCGAAGAAGATCAAAATAACATCACCATATTTGAAGCAAATTACGGTGGGTCTGGCTGTGGTTGATCAGTCCAATACGAGCTTGGAATGCTCTACCACAGGACACTGCACAAACAATGTATGTGAACACCCAGGTAGGTACTCTAAATATTTATTTGTCGTATTTCCTTTGAGCTGCTTCAATTCTGCCTTCCTCAAAGAATGCAGCTTCCTCTCTGATGAGGACATGCCATGCTGGGTGGTCCTGTGCCAGTGTCTCCCAAGCTGTACAGTCAATTCTACAGTTCTTCAGTGAGACCTTCAGGGTGTCTTTGTATCACTTTTTTTTCTGAGCCCCTTGACAGCCCTTTGCCCTGTGTGAGTTCTCCATAAAATATTTTATTTTTTGTCAAATGTACGTATAGTATTTTAATAACATGTCCAGTCCATTGTAGTTGCACTCTCTGTAGCAATGTTGGAATGCTAGGCAGTTTAGTTTGAGAAAGGAACTCAGTGTCTGGTATCTTCTCCTACCATATGATCTTCAGTAGTATAAAAGGGACAGAAGGAGAAAGTGTACTTAGAAGGGTTGGAATAAATAGATCATCAGGTGATCTGACAGAAGGAGAGCTTATACATGATACTTTAATTAACAAATTATTAATTAGTGCTATAGTTGGAGTACTGTGATGTTTGCCCTTCACTCTTGCTTAATATTTTATTTATTTGTTTTTCCAACTACATGCCATAGTGGTATTTCCAATCTTTTTTTTTTTTTTTGGCAAGAATTTGGGTTTTATAATTTTGTCCCTCCCTCCTTTCCCTCCCTTCCTTGCCCTGACAGAAGACAATCTGATTCATTGATAATCATGCTAAACATACATCCATTTTGATGTTATGAAAGAAGAATCAAATCTAAATGCAAGAAAGAAAACATTAGAGAGAAAATTAAAATGACATAATACAAAAGATAACGTTTTAAAATTGAAGATAATAAGTTTTGGTCTTCATTTAAACTCCACAATTCCTTCTCTAGAAATAGGTTATACTTTCCATCACCAGTCTTTAAAAGTGATTTTGATTATTGTATTGCTGAAATGAACTAGTTCATCATATTTGATCATCTCCCCATGTCAGTGTTAGTATGTAAAATGTTCTTCTGTTTCTGCTCATTTAACTCAGGATCAATTCATGCAAGTCTTTCCAGAATTTCCTGAAATCTCATTTTTCATAATGTCTTATAGATCAATAGTGTTCCATCACATACATGTAATACAATTTATTCAGCCATTCCTCTAATTAATGGGCATCCCCTCAATTTCCATTTTCTTGCCACTACAAATACAGCTGCCATTAATATTTTTGTACATTTCAGATTTTTACTCTTTTTCATGATCTCTTAAAGATACAGATGTAGTAGTAGTATTGCTGGATAGAAGGGTATGCACATTTTTATTGCCCTTTGACAATAATTCCAAATTACTCTCCAGAGAGGTTGGATCGGTTTACCACCAGCAACCCATTTGTGTGCCAGTTTTCCCACATCACCTCCCACATTGATCATTTTCCCTTCTGGTTATATTGCACAATTAGATAGCTGTAAGCTGGTACCTCAGAGATGTTCCAATTTGCATTTCTCTAATCAATAATTATTTAAACTAATTTTTCTTATGTCTACAGATAATCCTGATCTCTTTATCTGAGAATTGCCTTTCCATATCCTTTGACCATTTATCAATTGGGAAATGAATTTTTTAAAAATAATTTTGATGCAATTCTCTATATATTTTAAAAATGACTGCTTTGTCAGAAATACTAGTAAAAATTTTTCCTACCTTCCTTTTAATCTTGATTGCAGTTGTTATGTTTATGCAAAACATTTTAAATTTAATGAAATCTAAATCATTCAGTCAGTTTTTTTTTATAATGGTCTCCATCTCTTCTTTGGCCATAAACTACTCTTCTTTCCATAGATGTGATAGGTAAATTATTATTTTTTTTTAGTTTTTTTTTGCAAGGCAATGGGTTAAGTGGCTTGCCCAAGACCACACAGCTAGGTAATTATTAAGTGCCTGAGGCCAGATTTGAACTCAGGTACTCCTGACTCCAGGGTGGGTGCTCTATCCACTGGACAACCTAGCCATCCCTTGATATATAAATTATACCTTGTTTTCCTAATTGGCTTATAATATT
This sequence comes from Macrotis lagotis, assembly GCF_037893015.1. NCBI lineage: Eukaryota > Metazoa > Chordata > Mammalia > Peramelemorphia > Peramelidae > Macrotis > Macrotis lagotis. The sequence goes on along the minus strand of NC_133666.1, from coordinate 524,295,100 downwards.
ACCTTCTGTGTCTAGATCTTCCATTCATTTTGACCTTATATTGATATAGGGTGTGAGATGTTGGTCTATGCCTAATATCTGTCCTTCTATTCTTCCAGTTTTCCTAGCAGTTTTTTTTTTTTTATCAGAGTGAGTTTTATCCCAGAAATGGAATCTTTGGGTTAATCAAACAGCAGATTACAATAGTCATTTACTGCTGTTTCTTTTGTATCTATTCTATTCTACTGATCCATCACTCTATTTCTTGTCCAGCATCAAACAGTTTTGGTGACTGATGCTTTGTAATATAATGTTAGATCTGGTATATCTAAGCCACCTTTGTTTGATTTTTTTTCCATTAACTCCCTTGTTATTCTTGACTTTTTATTCCTCTATATGAATTTAGTTACTGTTTTGTCTAGTTCATTAAAGTAATTTTTGGAAGTTTCATTGATATGGCAATGAATAAGTAGTTTGATTTAGGTAGAATCATCATTATTATATGAACTCAGCCTATCCACAAGCAAATGATAATGGTCCAGGTCTGTAGATCTGATTTTATTCAGATAAAAAGAGTTTTATAGTTGTTTTTCGTATAGTTTCTAATTTTTGTCTTGGCATGTAGACCCCACGTATTTTATGTTGTTTTCAGTTATTTTATATGGGTTTTCTCTTTCTATCTCTTGCTGCTATATCTTGTTAGTTTTATAAATAGGTATAGATAGGGAGATAAAGATGATAGAGATAGAGATAGAGATAGAGATAGATAGAGCTAAAGCTAGAGCTAGAGCTAGAGATAGAGATAGAGATAGAGATAGAGATGATAGAGATAGAGATAGAGTTTCGAATTGCTTCCAATAATTTTAGGTGATTTTCTATGGTTTTCTAGTTATACCATTATATCATTTGTAAAGAATGAGAGTTTTGTTTCTTCATTACTAATTTATAATTCTTTCAATTTCTTTTTCTTCTCTTAGTGCTAAAGCTAACTTTTTTTTACTTTTTGCAAGGTGATGGGGTTGGTGACTTGACTAGGGTCACCCTGCTAAGTAAATATTAAGTGTCTGAGGCTGAATTTGAACTCAGATCCTCCTGACTCCAGGGCCGATGCTCTATCCACTGAGCCATCTAGCTGCCCCTGAAGCTAACGTTTCTAATCCACCATAGAATAATAGTGATCCTGGACATTCTTGTTTCATCCCTGCTCTTATTTGCAATGATTCTAGCTTCTCCCTATTTAATATAATTCTTTTTTGATGATTTTAGATAAATACAGCATATCATATTAATGAAAATTCCATTTATGCATATGCTCTCTAGTGTTTTTGATAGGAATGGGCTCTATATTTTATCAAAAGCTTTTTCAACATTTAATGAAATTATCATATGATTTCATTACAGAAATTGATCTATAGTTTTCTTTTACTGTTTTGATTCTTTCTGGTTTAGGTATCAGCATCAAATTGTTATCATAGAAGAATTTGTCAGAACTCCACCTATTTTTTTCAAATAGTTCATAAAGAATTGGAATTAATTCTTCCTTGAATGCTTATTAGAATTCACTTGTGAAAACATCTGGGCCTGGAGATTTTTTCTTAAGGAGTTCAGTGATGACTTGTTCAATTTCTTTTTTCTGAGATGGGGCTATTCAGGTATTTAATTTACTTTCCCTTTAACCTGGGCAGTATATATTTTTGTGAACATTCATTTCATTTAAATTGTCAAATATATTGGCATACCATTGGACAAAATAGCTCTGAATTATTACTCTAATTTCTTCCTCATTGGTAAAGTTGCCTCATTGTTTTCATTTTTGGATGAAATTATTAATTCTTTCTTTGAAAAATTTAAAAATTAAGTTATTTAGTTTCCAATTACGTTTAGGTCTATATCTCCATGGGCTTTTATTACATAAGATTTTTATTGCATTGTGATCTAAAAGGATGCAGTAAATATTTCTGCCTTACTGTACTGGTATATGAGGTTTTTAATGCCTTAATTCATGGGCAACTTTTGTGTAGGTGCCATGTATCACCAAAAAAGGTATATTCCTTTCTAGCTCTCTTCAGTTTTCTACAGAGGTCTATCATATCTAAGTGTTCTAACAGTCTATTCACTTCCTTAACTTTCTTCTTGTCTATTTTCTGGTAAGAGTTATATAATTCTGAGAGAGATCTATGTTCCATCCTAGTATAGTTTTGCTGTCTCTGTCTTCCTGTTATTTTTTAGCCTCTCAAAGAATTTGATTGTCATATCTCTTGGTACATACATATTTAGTATTGAAATTGTTTCATTGTCAAAGGTACCTTTTAGAAGGATGTAGTTTCCTTCCTTTCTATTTTAATGAGATCAATTTTTGCAATTGCTTTGTCTGAGATAAGTATTACCATGCCAGTCTTTTTCACTTTAGTTAAAGTATAATATATTCTGCTCCAGTCTTTTAGTTTTTCTCAGTGTGTATCTCTTTGCTTCAAATGATTTTTTCCTTGTCAGTAATACATTGTAGTTATAATTATTAACTTTATTGCTCTCAAAGTTATCCTCCACAGTTGTAATTTCACCTTCTTTCATTCCTATTGATATTTTATTTTATTTTTCCAGAAGCATGTTATGAAAATTTTACAGTATTCATCCACATGCATATTTATAAATTATATAATTTTCTTCCACCCTCCAATCCTATCCCCTGTCCCAGATGAGTGAGCATTGTACATATAGTATTTTTACATATTTGTAATTTTCTGTTTGAGGAATAAGGACTAAAAGGAAAGGAAAATAATCATAGGAAGAACAAAAGAGAAATTTTTAAAAAGTGAAAATTGTGTTAATTCAGATTCTTTAGTTGTTGTTATTTTTTTCTTTTGTCTTCTTTGTCTGGCTGTGGATGTCCATAAAAGTCTCTCAGGGTTTTCCTAGGTCTCTTATCTGCTAAAAGGTGCTGCATCCATGAAAGTTGATCAACTCACAATATATTCTTAATGTGTACAGTGGTTTCTTGCTTCTGCAAATATTGTTCCAAATCAGTTCCAGTAATTCTTTCCATACTAGAGTCTGACCATTCATGATTTCTTATATGAAAATAGTACTCCATAACATTCATATTCCATAACTTGTTGAGCCATTCCCTAATTCATGGGCATCCCCTCAATTTCCAATACGTTGACACCACAAAAAGAGCTGCTATGAATATTTTGGAACCTATAGGACTTTTCCTATTTTTATGATTTCTTTTGGATATAGGCCTAGTATTGGTATGGTTGGTTCAAAGGCTATTATTAATTTTATTGATCCTTGGGCAGAGTTTCCTACTGCTCTGCAGAAGTTTGGATTAATACACAATTCCAACAAAATCCATTAATGTCCCAATCCTCCCACAACCTCTCTAACATTGATTGTTTTCCCTTTTTGTAATTTTAGTCAATCTGATAAGTGTAAGGTGGTATCTCTTAGTTGGCTTAATATGTATTTCTCTAATCAACAATGATTTGGAGTATTTTTCATATGATTTTATATAGCTTTAATTTCTTTATTTGAAAATTGCCTGCTCAGATTCTTTGACAAGATTATCGATTGGGGAGTGGCATATAATTTCATATATTTAATTGAATTCTTTATGTGTTTTAGAAATGAGACCTTTATAATATCCCCTAACTGAAAATTGTTTCCTAGATTTTGTTTTCCTTCTAATCTTGGAAACATTGGTTTTACTAGTGTGACAAATTTTAAATTTAATGTAGCCAAAATCATCCATTTTTCAATTTGTAATATACTCTATTTCTTGTGTGGTCATAAATTTTTCCCCTTTTCATAGATATGTTAGAGAGACTACCACTTGATCTATTAAGTGGTCTATGGTTTTCCCCCTTTCATCTTATCCTTCCTTCTTGTCACCTCCATCAATGTTATTCCCCCCTTTTCTATTGCCCCGTCTTCTATCCACCACTCTTCCTTTTCTTTCACCTTTCCCTTTTCTCCTTCTTCCTTTCATCACTTCTATCAGTCACTCCATCCCTCTCCCCATTTTCCCATCCTTGTAAGATAAAATTCTAAATTCACCTGAATTTGTTAATCCTTTGTTGAGTCAAATCATATGAGAGTAAGATTTAGGCAGTTCTCATCTCTTTCCTTCTTTCCTTCTATTTAAATGCGTACTTTGGATCTCTTCATGTGCTATTATTTATCCCATTCTACTTTCCTCTTCCTCACATCTCCTTACATACCTCCTCCATTTTTAATGTCGTATTTTTTAAAAAAATATGATATCAAAGTCGTGGACATACTATGAATATCCATACCTTCAATCTAAGTATATTCCCTCTAATACAGTTACAATTCTCATGTTATTACAGTCTTCCACCTTGGGAAGAATCTAATCAGTTTAAACTCATTGGAGAGCAATCTTTCTCTTTTCCTCTATTTTCATATATCTCAAGAATCTCTTATTTGAAAATAAAATTTTCCTTTCAGCACTGGTCTTTTCATCAGGAAAGTTTTAAAGTCCCTTATTTTGTTAAATGGCCACCTTTTTGCCCTGAAAGAGAAGACTCAATTTTCCTGGAAAGTTGATTCTTGCTTGTACTCCAAGCTCCCTTGCCCTCAAGAACATCACATTCTAGGCTCTACAATCCTGCTGATACAGCATGATCCTGAGTAATCCTGACTGTAGTTCCTTGGATATGAATTCCTTCTTTCTGGACATTTACAGGATTTTATACTTGATCTGATAATTCTGGAATTTGGCAATAATATGCCTTCATGTTTTCATTTTGAGGTCCCTTTCAGGATATGATCAATGGGCTCTTTCAGTGATTATTTTGCCCTCTTGTTCCAGGATATCAGGGCAGTTTTGCTTAAATGTATCCTGAAGTATAATTTCCAGGCTCTCTTTTTGAACAAGACTTTCAAGTAACCCTATGATTCTTAAATTATCTCCCCTAGATCTATTTTTCAGGTCCATTGTTTTCCCAATGAGATATTTTATATTTTTTCTATAGTTCATTTTAAAAAAGATTTTTGTTTAGCAGATTCTTGGGGTCTCATGAAGTCATTAGCTTCCACTAGTTCCAACATATTTTTCAGGGATATAATTTCTTCATTTAACTTTTGTATCTCCTTTTCCATTTGATTAATTCTATTTTTAAAATGCTATCTTTTTCCATTGTCCAATTGATATTTAAGGGAATTATATTCTTTTTTGCATTTGTTCAATTGTCTTTTTTAAATTCTTTGCTTTCTTCTGTCATTTTTTGTTGCAAGATATTTGTCTTGCATTTCTTTTCCCACTTTTTCTATTTGATTTTTAAACTCCTTTCTGATCTGTTTTAATAAATTGGAGAATGGTTCATATTCTGTGAAACTTCACATATGGCATCCCTTCTATCCATTTCTGTGATAGTATTCTTATCTTCAAGGTAAGATTCAGGTTTTTGAATATGCTTTCTTCATTTGGGATATTACATTTCCCTAAGGTCTTGTGTAGGATGAGGGGCTGTTTTGCAGATTTTGCTTACCAGAGTTAGAAATTCCAGGGGATTATTCAGTGAACCAACCAGTAAAGAATGCCAGAAACTTCCTCTAGATTGTTTGTGTTGGAGATGTCAGCCATGCACTCCCTAGGCAATCTGGGTTGTCCCTGCACAACACAGTTCTCTCTGGATAGTCAGTACTTTGTCAATCTATTGTCCACACCTGGGCCTTTGGGAAAGATGCAAACACCTGAGGCTGCTTTTGTGTTTTTACTGGGGAATGGCCAAACCCATCCGCTGTACACCAGGGACACCTCTGGGAATACCAGGGATTGGTGATTCTGACCATCCAGATCATACTCACAGACTGAATGGGTTTCCTGGGCAGCTGCGCAGGAGCAATCCTAGTCTACTGACTATGCACACTACAAAGGCTTCAACTCCCACCTCCAAGGTTCTCAGGTTAATGCCCTGCCTCACCCTGCTGCCATACAGTGGCAGCTGTCTACCCTGGGCATATAAGAGACCTTGCTGGAAGATGTTCCACTCTTCTTTTGTGGGTTCTACCACTCCAAAACCTGATAAGAGGCTTAATTAATGTTGGATCTGAGGGAAAACCAGGAGAGCTTAAAACAGTGGCTGGCTTTTCTCCACCATTTTGGTCATAAGACCCTTGTCCATCATTCTCGAAGAAGACTATGACAACAGGTGAGATGATGCCATGACAAGCACATGAATGAGATTTGAGTGAGGAGTTGCTGTGTTAAGTCACAGTCTCACTTTCTCTCAGTGTCACCTAGGTCTTGGTCAGATATGAATTAGGACAACCAGAGATGTTCCAGAATGAGAGACAATCAGGATGATGTGACTTGTCCAAGGTCACAGAATTGATAAGTGTCAACTGTCTGAGGCCAGATTCAAACTCCCATCTTCCTGCTAACAAGGCATTCTTTATACACTGGAATACTATAGGACAGAGAGAGAGAGAAAGAGAGATTATATTTAAAAGGTCTGTTCATGAATACATCATGAAGTGATTTTGATTTATTTGATAATTTATCTACAATCAGAGGGAATGTAATTAGAGGGATAGGATATAAATGGTTCATGAAATGATTTTGCTTGACATGATACTTTAGCTCATGTGGATTGTAGATCCATAGAGGGTTGAAAAGACGATATGGTATAAATTGATTATAATTTGACATTATTTGTGACTCTTAAAAAGTGAATTTCTAATGGGACAGAAGAGGGAGTTAGACAGTAACTATCAGGCAATATTGCTTATCAATAAATCAATCAAACCTTGAGAAAGTTACTTCTATCAGGACAGATACAAGGAGTATATTTTAACAGAGGGGTAGTAAGAATAAGACAGGGTTAAAATAATAAAGACATTAAAAGAATTCTACTAGCATTAGAGGACAAACAATACTGCATGAAGAGTCACAAAGACCAATTATGGTAGAGGGAAAAAAGGGAGGGTGTGAACACAGGGTAAATCCTACTCTAAACAGGTCTGATCCAAAAAGCAAAAAAACATGCCTTCCCAAAAGTATTTAAATATTTATCCTACCCTACAGGAAAGTATTGGGGAAAGGAAAAGTAAGGGGCTGATAAAAAGGAAGGGAAAGTAGGGGTGGCTAGGTGGCACAGTGGAAAGAGCACTTGCCCTGGAGTCAGAATACTTGAGTTCAAATCTGTCCTCAGACACGTAATAATTACCTAGCTGTGTGGTTTTGGGCAAGCCATGTAACCACATTTGCCTTGCAATAAAAAGCCTAAAAAAGGAGGTGAAAATAAAAGCAAAATTTAAAGTTAAAATTAAAGAGAAAAGAAGTAAAACTTTGGTGAAGAGGGATAAAGGGAAAGAAAAGAGAAAAGTACAAATGGAGAAAAAGACAGAGTTAATAATTTTAACTATCATTATGAATGGGATGACTTCTCCCATAAAAAATGGAAACACCAGAATTGATCAAAAACTAGAATCCTACAATATATTCTTTACAAGAATCACAAAGTAGAGAGATACATACATGGTAAATATAAAAGAATGGAGTAAAATATATTATGCCACAGCAGAAGTAAAAAAAAAGAAATCAAGGGTAGAAATTCTGATCTCAAAGAAAATGCAAAAATAAACCCCACTAAAAGGGATAAGGAAGGAAACTATATCTTAACAAGTACCATAGACAGTGAGGTGAAAAATTTATTAAACATTTTTGCCCCAAGTGATATAGGATCTGAATTCTTAGAAGTTTAATTATAGGAAGATATAGACAGCAAAATCACAATAATGAGGACCTCAATATCACTTTCTAACAATTGGAATAATCTAATTACAAAATAAAAAAAAGGACAAAGGTAAGAAGATGAACACAATCTTAAGAAACTTAGATATGATAGACCTCTGGAGAAAACAATGAGAATAGAAAAGAATATAGTTTTTCTCTACAGTATATGGCACCTATACCAAAATTGACCACATATTAGGGCATAAACACTTTACAATCAACTGTAAATAGGCAGAAATATTAAATGCATGTTTTTCAAATCATGATACAGTGAAGGACTATGAAAAAATAAAATGAAACAAAAATTAACTGGAAACTAAACAGTCTAAATTTAAAGATTGAGTGGATCAAACAACAAATCATAGAGTAAACAATAATTTCATTTAAGACAATGGCACCAATAACACATCAGATCAAAATTTGTGGGATGCAGCCAAAACAGTTTTCAGGGGGAATTTTATAGCTCTAAATACTTAAATGAATAAAATATAAAAAGAATGGGACCAATGAATAGGAAATGTAACTAGAAAAGTTACAAAAAATTTAAAAAATTTAAAATCCCCATTTAGATCTCAAACTAGTTTTTCTGAAAATCAGAGGAGAAATTATTTAAGAAAACCACTGAGGCAATAAATAAAACTTAGTTGGGTATATGAAAAAAATAAAATAGTTAAATATGACTAAGAAATAGAGTGGTAGATAGTGGAATAGATTAGGTTCAAAAGAGACCATAAACTGATGTTTCACAAACCCAAAGCATCCAGTTTCTGGGATAAGAACTCACTCTTCAATAAAATCTGTTGGGAACATTGGAAAATAGGATGGCAGAAACTTGAATTAGATCAACATCTCACACTCTATTCCAAGATAAGATCAAAATTGGTGAAGGATTTAGACATAAAAGACAGTATTATAAGCAAACTAGCAGAAAAAGGAATAGTTTACCTGTCAGATCTATGGGAAGGGGAGCACTTTATGACCAAGGAATAAATGGAGGACCCCATTAAAAACAAACTGGATAATTTTGATTATATTAAACTAAAAAGCTTTCTTACAAGGCAGTTAGGTAGTACAGTGGATAGAGCACCGACCCTGGAGTCAGGGGTACCTGAGTTCAAATCCAGCCTTAGACAATTAATTAACTTCATAACAGTGTGACCTTGGATGACTCACTTGATCCCATTGCCATAAATAAAACAAATTTTAAAAAGATTTAAAAAGCTTTTGTACAAACAAAACCACTGTAACCAAGATCAAAAGAAATGTAGGAAACTGGGAAACAATTTTTACAACTACTGTTTCTGACAAAGGACCCACTTCTAAAATATGTAGAGAACTGAATCAAATTTATTAAAAAGCAAGTCATTCCCCAATTGACAAATGGTCAAAGATATGCAAAGACAATTTGCAGATTGAGGAAATCAAAGCCATCGATAGTCATATGAAAAATTACTCTAAATCATTACTGATTACAGAAATCAAATTAAAGCATCTCTGAGGTACCACATTACACCTCTCAGATTGGCCAATATGACGAGAAAGGACAATGATAAATGTTGAAAGTGATGTGGGAAATCTGGGACACTTATGTCTTGTTGGTATAGCTGAGAACTAATCCAGCCTTTCTGGAGAGCCATTTGGAATTGTGCACAAAGGGCAATAAAAATGTGTATACCATTTGATCCAGCAATGCCACTGCTGGATCTATACCTTGAAGAGATCATAAAAAAGGGTAAAGACATCACTTGTACAAAAAATATTCCTAGCAACCCTGTTTGTGGTGGCAAAAAAATTGAAAATCGATTTGGTCATGGCTGATCAAATTGCGTCATATATATATTATGGAATTCTTGTTCGATTACAAACCAGGAGGGATGGGATTTCAGAGAATTCCAGAAAGACTTTGCACGAACTGATGCTGAGCGAGATGAGCAGAACCAGAAGAACATTATACAAACTACCATTAACAAGGGGGTGATGTTCAACCTTAATGGGCCTGCTCAGTCCATCAGTGCAATATTCAGGAACAATTTTATGGTATCTGCAATGGTGAATGCCTTCTATATCCAGAGAAAGAACTGTGGAGTTTAAACAAAGACCAAAAATTATTATCTTCAATTTTTTTTAAAAAAATTTATCTTATGTACTATATAATTTTACTATCTCTAACATCTTATTTCTTCCTAAAGGATAGGTTCTTTTTCTAACACAATAAATTTTCATTAATGCATAGCATAGAATTAATGTATTGATTATCAGATTGCCTTCTGTGTGGAGAGGGGGAAGGAAAGGGAAAGTGGAAAAATATTTGTAAAGTTCAAAACCTTAACGAAAAGCGATACATAGAAACTACTATTGTGTACTATTGGAAAACAAATATTTATACAATAAAAAAGAGACAAGGTAACAAAAAATAAGAATGATTAATGTTGAAGAGGAAGTAGAATAATTGGATCACTAATGTTGATAGCATTGTGAACTGAATCAAATCTTTTGGAGAAGCTGCTAAATTGTGCATTTTCTTTGATTCAGCAATAGTATCATTACATCTGTAGCCCAGAGAGATCATAAAAAGAGAAAAGGGCCCACATGTTCAAAAATATTCATAGCAGACTTTTTTATGGGAGCAACATTTTGAAATTTGAGGGAATTCCCATAAATTGTGAAATGACTGAAAAAGCTGTGGTATATTAACGTAATGGAATGCTCTTATGCAATAAGAAATGATGAAAGGAAAAGTTCAGAAACAATCTGAAAAGTCATATGAACTGATGCAAAATAAAATGAGCAGAACAAAGAAAACATTGCTCACGGTATCAGCTATGATGATCAACTATGAGTAACTCAGGTCCTCAGCAGTACAATTATCCAAGACAAGTACAAAGGACTCACTCAAAGGAAAATGCTACTCATGTCCAAATAAAGAATAGAAGAACTCTGAATGAAAATTTTAAAAAAATACTTTTTTCACTTACCTTTTTCCTCCTTTTTACTTTTCCCCCTTTTGATCTGTTTGTTCCTTCACAATTGTATTTTATATGGAAATATCTTTTGCATGATGATAGCATATGTATAATCTCTATCAAAGTGTCTACCATTTTAGGAAGAGGGGGAGGGGTGACAGGGAGGAGAAAAACTTGGAACTAAAAATCTTATAAAAATGAAAGCCAAAAATTTTCTTGACATTCAATTGGAAAAATAAAATACTTTTTAAAAAAACAAAAAACTCTGTAAATTTCAACTGTAATTTTTCAAAATAACAGTGAATAGACACTAGATATTTTTTTTTAATTTGTTCAAAAAAATAAACAGGGGAAAACATTTATGGTTAAACAAGCATGAGACTGTTTTTCTCATGTGAATATTTTAGATATTTCTTAATAGAAAAAAAATATCCTAATACAAAGATCCTGTCCGTCAACAGCTACCCTGTTTACATATGCTGTCTCCTCTGTCACTAACATTAAGTTCTAAGCTGTCTGTCACCTGGTGCCACAATTCTTAAATCACTTCATGAATCTATGCAAATCTCTATCACTTAGCCACAGAACTGTGTGAGAAACCCCTGTCAGACCATAAATTTTATGGCCCCAGTCAAAATCCCTTTCCTTTTTTTTTTCTTTTGTGAGAATAAACATATTCTCTTTCTTATTTCTTTCTCTGATTTTGCTGCTTCCTTTTTAATTTAGTTACTAGTGTTATTATTTGGGCACGTGTCTTTGTACTTCAGTCAGATTTTGTGCATCATCTCACTGTGGCAATTTAAGAGATCTAAAATTTCATGTTAAAATAAAAAATTAGGATGTTACATGGTCATTCTATACTTACCCACCTTGTATAGGTTGGAATGGCTTGTGAATCAGTTAAGCAACATTCAGTCTTTAAGCATTTATTGAGTATTTATTGTGTTCATTCAATACATAAAGAAAAGGAAATACTCCCTGCCATCAAAGTACTCAACTTCTAATGGAATGTACATTGAAGGAGTCAAAGGATTTACTCAACCCTGCAACTATCTGAACTATCTGAAACTATATTAACCTGGGAATTGTTAACCAAAATAAATAAAAATACAACATAGGTACTATAAAATTGTTGTATCCAAAATCACTATGTAGCTCAAGGATATAGTATTGGGTATGACATCAGAGTACATGTGTAAAACAATTTGTTGCTATTTGTACTTCATTCTCAATTAAGTTTACCTCATCAGGGAGGTGATGCCATGATATTCAAGTGAATTGGATTTAATTGAGGAAAAGCTGTGCAAAATCACCAGGCTCCCTTCCTTCTCCAGAGCTATCTGGGTCCAGTGGTATGGTATAAATCAAGGTGATTAGACATAGTCCTCTGTAGAAAAATTATATACACAGAGGATATAAAATCCTTAAATATTATTCTAAATACTTCCAAAATAGATTATCAGTGTTTGAGTTTTGTCTAGAAGGAAAATAGGGCTTCTAAGAGGCAGAAATGAGAAGGAAGATAAAACAGAATTCAGGACAAGTATAGAGGCAGAAAGAATCAAAAGATGGAAAAAGATTTATTGGACCTTATAATTTTTTTCCACTTGTTTTAAATTTTCTTAATTTTTCTTAATTTTCCCCCTGTTAAATGGTTAAAAATGCCAAAATTGTGCTTTATGAAAGAAGAAAAATAAATCTCTAAACATGAAGGACTTTATTCATCATCATCATCATCATCATCATCATCATCATCATCATCATCATTATTATTATTATTAATTACTTAGAATCTGGTTGGAAGATTAGAGGCACCAGCCACAGGGAAATTTCTCTCCTTAGAACTTGAATGAAGAATTATCTACGCTGTGAATTATCCATCCTCATATGTGTTGGCAATGGCATCTTCATTCAAAGGAATGTGGGAGCAATGATATTACTTCCTTTTTTAATGAAAAATTTTATTCTTAATTAAAGCAAAAAAACATACAACCCAAAACACACACACAAACAAATCTTCTCACATAAAATTAACTTGTGACTTGATAGCCTCAGATCTTAAGATAATTTTAAACACAGATCTGAAGCCAAATATTTATTGGTGACATTTCAATAAACATTAAATATATAGATAATTTTAAGCAATAGCTATAATTTGATTCCATCAAAGGTTAGAGGAAAGGTCTGAACTTAACAATGTCTACAATAAACCTCTATTTATAATATTTGCATTTCAGCTTCAGACATGGAAACCATATTAGGAACATAATCAAATTCATAATTTGTGGGCAACCATAAGCAAAGAAATACAGCAATAAAATATATTTAGTAAGGAACATTAAACCTAATATAATATCAACATGTTAATTACAAAAAAACTCTAAGCCAGCATTTACTAATAAGATGAACTCTTTTTAGCTATATTATTTTGTGTTTATGGAAGTGTTGGCTAGAGTAAAAATAATTTACTCTAGGGACAACTACGTGGCACAATAGATAGATGCCTCATTTTCCTGAATTCAAATCAAGACTCAGACATTCACTAGCTGTGTGACTCTGGACAAGACCATTAGTCACTGCTTTTCTCACATTCTCTCTACAAAATGAGCTGGAGAAGGAAATGGTGAAGTACTCCAGTATCTCTGCCAAGGAAAAAAAGTGGAGTTTGGAGTATCAGTTAAGACTGAAAAAAATGACAACAATAGCAAAACAGCAATTTAAAGCATTATTTAGCACATTTGCCAAATCTAAAACTAAAATTCAATCAGATTTTCTATTAAAGGTCAGTTGGTTGATACAATAAAGGGAATGCTAATCTTGGGATCAGGAATATCTGCATTCAAAGCTCATATCAGATATTTACCAACTGCTTGACATTGGACAGATTACTAGACCTCTGTCTTTTTCAATTCCCTAAATTATAACATGGGGAGAATAATTACACCCACCTCACAGGGAAGTTACAGGGATAAAATAAGAAAATATTTATAAATATGCATAATACTAGCACTTGGTAATCATTTAATGTTTAATTTCTCCCCTTCCTCCTGAATGCATAGTTAGTTATTTTTTGTTGTTACTATTATTAATATTACTATTAATTCACTTTGGGGTTGCAAATATCATATAATTTTATTCTTACCACAACCCTAGGAACCAGATGCTATTCTTATTCTCATTTTATTCAGAGGGGAAACAGATAGAGATTAAATGATGTTCCAAAGATGATAGAGCAAGTTAACATCTGAAACCAAATTTTAATTGTGGTCTACCAGACTCCAAAATGCAGATAGAGCCACCCCACAAAAAATAACAATATAGTAGCTAGTTAAGGTACAATTCAAACAGCAAGTCAGAATTTTGGGAGCAAACTTCACATATACATTATCATGTTAAAATTTGTCTCCATTTTAGGCAATTTTGGTCTATTGGCCAAATAGAAACACCACAATACTAAGTGAAAAAATCATGCTTACGAACAATTCAAAATTAATCTAGGAGTGTCTTTGATCTTTGATCAGACATGACTGGACAACTACACAAAAACATACTTCGGTCAGTTATAAGTCAATTTAGATTTCAGAGTACAAAGAATCATGAGGCCCTGGAAATCCTCACATTGCCTATATAGTGAGTATATGATAATATAAAAAATAATTGTCTTTGCTTTAGAATGCATCCTAAATGCATACAATTGAGGGACAAAATTTTATATTTATACGTAATTTAAAATCAAAGAAAAAAGTACACTTTTACCCAGTGGATCTATTCAGACTCTTTTCTTCTGGGGTAGTTGAAATAAATTAGTGATAACATTACTAGGTGCTATTCTTATCCTCATTTTATACAGATGGGGAAACTGAGGTAGAGATTGAGACTTTCCTAGGGTCACACCCCAAATTAACATTCCAGGAGTTCTATGTTTATTCCTTCTTTTCCTTATTGACTCCCAAACAGAAAGTGATCTATCTATCCTGGAAAAGTAGTTCAATATCTTTCTGTTATAGAATGCATGTCTTCCTTCCTCGACCTGATCCTCTCAAATTCCATTCTGAATTTATCTCTAGTTCTCTTTTTGAAATTCTCAAAATTTTCACAAATTCATGTCCACATTGTACTTGGCTTTTTATAATTCATTCATTTGAGATTTTATTCCCAAGACTATCAAATACAAAGTATTTTATGTACATTTCTTTCTAACAGTTTTTATTCATTTTACCTCATAAAGGAATGAACCATGGAAATACAACTTCTACACACTATCTCGGAATTTTTAAATTTTTGTCATTTATAAATAATTATCTACCTTCTCATTCTCCTGGTTTGCATACTTTACTCCATCTCTGTGCTGCCCCAAATTCTAGGCCCAATTGAACAAATTTCCTTAGTCAATACAGCATAACTGTTCTAAAGACATTATTTGGAAAAACTACAACCAGAATATTTTTTCTTAATAAAATTAACTTCTTGAAATTTTATACTATGTAATGTTGGACTCTTAACATATTTAACTTTATTTACCATCAAGTTTTATTATCTAAAAGCACATTGGAATATTATTGTTTTAACAGAAACCATAAATGATCAGACTCTAGAGAAGCATGAAATGACTTCCAGAATCTCATGCTGAGTGAGGGGAGTAGAGTAAAGAGAACAATGTACACATCAGAAACATTGTGAGATGAACAACCTTGATGGAAGCAACTCCGCTCGATGTCCAGAGAGCTAGGGCAACTATATTGGACTGGATATGGGCTATATTATCTCCAAGCAGAGGAAGAAAAACAAAATAAAACAAAACACACGGGAAAAAATAAACACATGTACCGTATCTGATAATACTTTCCAAAAAGTATCTTTTATGTATGTCTTTCCCTTAATGCTAATTCCCCATGCCAAAATTTACTAACTTGTAAATATGTTTAAGAAAAATGTAAAATGTTTACCTTTTCCCTACTGAGATATGGGGGTTGGAATGAAGGGTGGAGGGAAATTTTGCAACTTGAAAATATGCATGTACAAATGGAGGAAAATAAAAATAAATAAATAACATAAAAGCTCTCTGAATGATGACAAGGAATTATTAGTTCTGGAAACATATTGGGACTTATCAACATCAAATATAGACAAAGGTAACACGTTACATATTATGGGAAATGCATATGTTTCTCCACTTTCATATCTAAATAACTAACATGCACTGAAAGGTTTTATTGGTGAGCAAACATCTATCTGTTAAAATATCAACAAATACTTTTTATATAGTCCATGGGTACAAGTATTTTATTGACCCTGGTAATTAGTCAACAACCTATTCATATTATTAGGTGCCCTGGGATCATTCACATTCATCTGACCTGTTATTAAAATGGACAATTGGATATTTTGCTGTATGATTAAACATATAGAAGATAGAGAGGAGTAACTAGTGAATGCCTAAGACTTTCAGTGTTATCTCTTCATTGATAATGAATGACAATTCAAGTTTTTTTAATAGTTGGGAAATAACTGGTTATACAAAATCTTTATTTTCAATATGCCTTGAATGTTATTTTCTCTTACCCTCTGATTCTCAGAATACTTACTTTCTCTAAGTATCTTTTCATGTACAATTTTCTAGTGAATACTTTTCCAATCCACACAATTCTCATTAGACATATTTTCAAAATATCTTGTATCTATTTATCTTTTTACATTTTATCTAACTTTTAGATTTATTTATTTATCTTTTTAAAGTTTATCTAACCCTTAGATTATAACAGGAACTGTACTGATATGTCTTTGTTTTTGTCTTCTCCCTGCAAAAGAATAAACATGGCATAATAGTTAGCCCTGACTTCAGAAAGACTTGAATTTCAGTCCTAAGTTAAATCTTTAGGTAACTCTCCAAGACTATAAATTTTAGAACAATTGACAATGTTCATTTGTGAGGGACTTTCCTCATCAAACTTCCCTAACGAATGGTATTATAAGTCAGATTAGTCCAGAGTTGTATGACCAACACCTGTTCCTGTGTTTTATACATAGGAAACATCTAATAAATTATATTGAATTAAACTCTATCATTGAAATGATTTAACTCTGTTTTGCATCATCATAATTCCAATTCTCTCTGGGTTGTGATAGAGGGAGGGAAGCTATGCTTAGAACATATACATCAGTGCTATTTTTAATGGATTTGTAATCAAATCCTTCTACCAGTTCAGGTCCTAACCCTTCTGCACAACTATTAAACTTTCCTCGTACTATGAAATCATCAATAAGCTTCTGAACATCTTTTATCATGGATTCAAATGGCAGACTGAAGATTTTCTGGGTGGGGTAGATATGGGGAAGAAATAATAATGAAAACATCACTGGATATGGGTTTTTTGTTCTGCACTGTGAAATTAATTTCAAATAATGTAAAATTGCTGTAGAAAGGCAACATTATTAAACACCAGTCAGTCCAGCAGAAATTAGGTATGTTGTAAATCTTTTAGAAGACCAGATTACTTTCTTTTTAAAGAGTCACAAGCTATAGAATCTACAAAAAAAGGAAACTTCAGTTGCTAATTAAGAAGCAATCATCATGAATTTATAATGAAGCAAAGATTTCTGATGGCAATTTGATTAACAAAAGCAATAATTAGTCAAATAGTGCTGTAACCAATAATATCACACTAGAATATAAAAGATTACCATAATGGCATAAGATTCTTTAAAAACTGGTTCTTTGGAATACTACTTGTGTGATCCTAGATAAAGCTTGTTGTCTTTCTGGGTTTCAATTTCTTTATATATATAGAGAGAGGGTTAAAGTAATAAATGGCCTGTTAACAGTTCAAAGAGTATATTTTTAGGGTTTTTTGCAAGGCAATGGGTTTAAGTGGCTTGCCCAAGGCCACACAGGTAGGTAATTATTAAGCGTCTGAGGTCAGATTTGAACTCAAGTACTCCTGACTCCAGGGTCAGTGCTATATCCACTGCAACACCTGGCCATCCCATCAAAAAGTATTTTGATAAATATATTTCAATATGATTATCATAATACTAAATATTTTATTTTATTTTATGTATGTAAGAATTTGAGAAGGGTGGATAGGTTTCACCAAAGGGGTTCATGACATACAAGAATCAAGAACCCCTACTATATTTAAACTTGTCCTACTCCCCACAGGAGCAACCCTCAGATGTGGAGTTCTTCAGAAACTGAAAACTTCAAATGGGGGCAATAAATATAAAAGAGAAAAATTAAACTTTTTGTAATCAGCTATCAAAATTGAAACAATTCCAATCTCCCATATTTCACAGTTGAGGTATATGGGACTTAGAACTTTAATTATTTGAACCATTTAAGGATTTTTGCAGACCTTGAATATACAGTTTCGAGGAGTTGTTCTATTGCTACTACTACTATGACTACTACTACAACAACTATTTCTACTACAAATAATAATAATAATAATAATAATAATATTGCAATTTTTAAAAACTAACAATGGTCATGACTCAGATAAGTGCCTTCCCACAATTAAGTGAGATAGTTCTTTGAAAAAAAATTATCCAATCTTCCCAGAATAATTGGAAGCTGCTTATAATTCTTAGAGATCCTGGCATCACTATACATTATGAGTTATCTGAAAAATGTAATTGGATGTGTAATTCAGAAAAAATACAGTAAGAAGCTAAAAATAACATGAAATTAGGAACTTTATGGTTTCTTATTGACTGTTTCACCTATATTTACAGTGGTAATATACCAGACACTTAGGTCTTTTCTTGAGCTAAACTGCCAAGCATTCAAACATTACTAGAGAGTAATAACTACAGTGCCAGATGTATGCTTGCCAAAAGGACCATTTTATAGAGAACTCACACAAGGCAAGCACTCAGAATGGGGACAAAAGAAGTGATACTGGGATACTCTGAAGGTCTCATTGAAGAAGCTTAAAATTAATTAAGAGACACTGGCACAGAACCGCTCAGTATGGCATGCCCTCACAGTGAGGGTGCTGCACTCTATGAGCAAGGTAGAATTGAAGCAGCTCAAAGGAAACATGACATCCATAAGTTAGAGTACCCTTCCCAGGTGTTCACATATGCCCAAATTGTGGTAGAGCATTCCAAGCTCATATTGGTCTGATCAGCTACAGTCATTCACATTGAAATTTGTCTCAAACATAGTGATGTTATTTTGGTCTTCTTCAATAATGAAGGCCAAGAACTACTTTAATTCCACCAATATGCTTACTAGCAATAGATGACCAAAAGATTAATTATGTACATGATAAAGGCAAATTAAATACATGTTTATTGAAATGCTTAATTAGCCTATATTTCAGTACAAAATTACACGTCATAATTATGAAATAGATAAAAGTTATTTACTTTTAATGTATATGCATAGTGGATAGAATGTTCAAATCCAAGTTTCAATAGTCAAGAGGAAATTCCTATCAAATGTCAGTGGCAAAAATGCATAGGGAAAAAATTTCCTACTTTTGAATACTTTTATGTTATAAATTTATATGTCTCTGCATATATATATATATACATACTTACATATTCACATATACATACATATGAATTTATATGTATGTACACATTTGAATACAATGTATACAGACACCTAAAATATTGCCAGATTATTCTTAAGTTCTGAAGAAAATGATATTTTGAATATAGAAAAGTAAATTGAATCAAATTTCTATTTCCAATTATGAAGCCATAATAAATTTTGATTCTACACCTTTAATTGACAAAAATATAAAAATGAATAAACCCCAGATATTTAAATATACTCTCACTCAACCTTGTTGATTTAGGTAATATAAAGTACCTGTCAATTCATTCCTCTTGATTATTTCCTAATTGCATCTCATGGTTAACTTTTCCCTAGGAAATAGGGAGAAGAGATTTCAGTGTCATTACTTCAATGTCATCATTTTAAAAATTAGGTCTTTAGTCATAACTTCTTTGCTTTTGTTTTTCTTCTTTAAAATATTTGCAGTCAATGCTGGATTCCTTTATCCTACCTATAGATCTAATCTTTACCTAAATGAAATTATGTAGGAAAATTCATTGTTTCTATAAACTTTCACCAAAGTCTCCAATCAATATATGGATTATATGTATACAAAAACAAGTTTTGCAGAGTTTTTGTCTTGGCTATAGACATAAATTATAGATGTCAACCAATTTTTGAATTATGATGGAAACTCAATTTTAATGTGTACTTCAGAAAATTTCATTGATATGTCCTTGGCAAAGGTTTTAGTCTTCTCATTATTATAAGAAAATATGGTCACCTCAAAGAAAAAAATCTGAATGTGGTTCCACCTTAATCAAATTCACAATCATATCCTAATGTAATTTGTCCTAATCTATTTCCGAGGAAGACAACCATTTATGATTCCCAGAGACATGTGAGAATAAATGGGGCTCTATGGAAATCCCCTGAGTGCTTTCTGTACTATATTTTACCAGTTCATAAAAAACTAATTATATTTTGGAGAAGTAGACATTCAATGTATATTTGAATACACAGACTCTAAGGTGTGTTCCTTGGTCATTTGACCAAGCTCTTTTGCAGTGTGCAAACTACATCTCTCAGTTAAATCAAGGTATTTGAAAGAGATTTTCGGCTTTACATTTTAATCCTGGTTACAGATTTTGGTGCATGATTAAAAATTCTCTTTTATTTTAAATTTTGTTTTGCTTTCATTTAGTGATTTATTTATCTATTTTTAAAGATGCCACATAGATATTTTGACAAAAGAGATTTTTTCAATACTCTAGGAAGTAAATACATGTGGTTTTTTACAGCTCAAGAAAACAATTGTTACTGGGAAGAATGAAGATGCAATGGTCAAAACTTTCAGGGGGAGAATCTTCTAAGCTATTTTGTTATGAAATTCTTTTTCATGAATTTTCTCCAAAATATTTCCACAGAAGCAAGATTTCCCTGCTCTAAATAGAATGGTTACAGATGAAATACCACTATATAAAAAGGTAGAAATGTAAATAATCAAAATATTCTATTTACCTGTCTACCATAATTAGATTATCATGTAGTTTATGAGATCATACTGACCTAAAATTTCATCATTTATTTTTTATTTAAGACTTCTTTTTACTTTGTTTCTTTCATGCATTTCAGTGATCATGTATACCTAAATTAGATTGCCTTAAAGGGTCTCTTGAAGTTGAATTTGGGGCAGGTTTATCTAATTTGACTGTCTCCATTGATCAAAGTAACTGGATAATGTTAAAGTCTTACTTTTTGCCATGTAGACAAAATAAGTCTCTATCTTTTATTAAGAGAAAGATCATTCTTAACTATAGTCAATAAGCATGAATTCTGTGACTGTTAGCTACTGTGCTTGGGAAAAGAAAAATATGAACCAGTATAAAACCAGTTATTGCTTCCAGGGAAAAGTAAATCCCAAAGAGTTAACATTTTTTATTAATGTAATTGAGAAGATGCAAACTAAATCTAATTTTAAATACTTTGATATAGTTCTATAATATACTCTCTTTTCTGTGCTCAAATTTTTCTTGTCTTGAATATAAAATATGTTTTTTTCATTTCTATTGCTTACCTTCGATAAAACTCTGGTCAACAGTACAAGGTTATAACTTGAGAGGAAATCTGGCTAGGGTCACCTTATATCCATCCCAACTTGCCAAGAAATATTTTTATCATTGTACCCTTCTTTCATGGGATCCAGAGCTGCTTGGGAGGTAATTATGCCTATGGCTCAGGGACTCAAACGTATTGCCAGGCTTGGATTACAAAAATTTGGACTATAGACAGCAGTGCCAATAAACAGAGGTTCAGTACAGAATTTATGAAGGGAAAGAGCATTATTAGCAATTATTCAATTGGCCTGATTTCTGTCAGCCTTTCTACAAGCTGCATCAAAAAAGTTGAAGATTCTCAAATACAGACAACACCTAGAATTACTCATAATGACTCAACCAGTTTTGATGATCAGGACACAGGGCATGACTTGGCATAGTGATCTTCTATGATGAAAATGAAATAAAAAAACTTTCTTAAAATAACAAAATATTTTTGTAGCTTTCCTTTTGGTAGTCAGAGAGGAAATAATGATATGGTAAAGGGATCACTGGGTTGAGAACTAAAAGACTAGGATCTAATTGTTGCTCTGTCCTGTGATTTTGAAAATGTCACATCATTGTCCTGGGGAGTGTTTTTAATTTTTTTTTGAAATAAACATGTTATTGTCAGGGAACTCAAAGGAATCTTTCTCATATTTAAAATACTGAATAGATTTACTTTCCTGTGGGTGATATCTTTTAAAGAAGTAGCAAATGAGTGTCAAGTTTCCAACAGTACAATTTTGCCTTCCCCCATTAATCCCAGAATATCTATGTTAGGACATTTCTGATGCTGCAAATTTATGGAGGAGTTATAATTAGAGGCTGGTCTCTGGATGATTTTAATTATTGCATTATGTAATGTTTGAGTAAATAAATTACTGGTGGGTTTGGGAACAATGAGAGACTGTAGAGTAGGCACAGATGGAAAAGGGTAGAAGGGTTTGCTCATCCATTACTACTTGAAATAGAACGAAATATGAATCTCCAATCTGATTCTCAAGAGGCAATATCAGATTGAAAAGTTCTGATGGAGAAACCTTAATGTATATAATTATTTTCATACTAAAGTTTGACATTCTAATTATCTCTGTTCAGGAAAAATGTGTTGAGGAGTGGAGAGTTGGACAGAAAGGGAAAGCTCAAGGTACTACAAAGTTTGTAGAAAACATTTGTGAGTAGCAATATGGTCTATTAAAATATGTGTAGGAAACCTCTTGTTCAACCTCAATAGAAATGTAACTTGTGACTCACAATTGCAAATCTCTAGGTTTACATAGTCTGAGTTTTTCTTGGAGACTACCTATAAGATTCATTGTGCTATTATTATTGTTTATAATTGTTCTAAGCTCATTACTTGTTTTCACAAATGCAAGATTTCCAATTCCCCTATACAACTATTCAAGATAATGAATTCATAATTCATATATACATATATATGAATTATGAATTCATTATTATTCATTGCCAGTCACTATTGTAAGGTTTTTTTTGGGGGGGCTGCTTTTTTCATATAAATAATCTCATTTGATCCCCACAAACTATGAAATCAGTGCTGTTGTTGTCATCCTAATTCTACAGATAAGGAAATTTAGTCAAACAGAGGTTGTGACTTCCCGAGGGTAACATAGCCTTTAAGTTTCTGAAATCAAATTTTAATATAGGTCTTCCTGCTTCTCCATTCTCTCTCTCTCTCTCTCTCTCTCTCTCTCTCTCTCTCTCTCTCTCTCTCTCTCTGACTTTATTTCCCTTACTTTTTCTTTTATTGAGGAGTCAAATAAGTCATTCCTTTCTCTCTCTCTCTCTCTAAGGGGAATTGCTAAGCCTATCTTCCCATAGCCTTTCCATCTTGGACTATACTTATCTTTAGTCATCTTTGTTACTTTGTTGGGTTTGAGGTAAAAATGTCAAGATTGTTTTTGATTTTCCCTTTTCATATTAGTAGAAATTTGGGGAAATCTTTCATATAAATACTAATAATTTTCAAGTGTTCTGAAATTGTTCCCATCTACTAAGAAATGTCATTATTAGAGAGAGAGAGAGAGAGAGGTATTAGATCTTTTAGTTTTCTACCTAGGATATCAAAGCCTTTTTTTGTTGTTTTTGCTTTTCTTCTTTATTTTTTTTTTTTGGTGATTTTTTGGCAAGGCAAATGACTTGCTCAAGGTCACATAATTAGGTGATTATTAAGTGTCTGGGGCTGCATTTGAACTCAGGGCCTCCTTAGTCCAGGGTCAATGCTTTATTCACTGTACCACATAGCTGCCTCTTAAATTCTTTTAAAGAAATTAGATGCAAACATTTCTTCCCTATCCAACCACTTTCCTTTTTATCCTAAATACATTTTACAGGAGCATTTCAATTTCTTTTTAATATTAAATCCATCTGATCATTTAAAAGTGAAATATAACAGAAGATATTGCCTAAGTCTAATATTTGCAAATATTTTCCCGTTCTTTTGGGAGTTATTGGTTTGTTTGTTTTAATGAAATAGAGAATTGATTTCTAGGTAATTTATATTTTTGATTAATAAGACACAAGATTTTATGAAGCTCTTCACAATATACTTTTCTTAGTTTAGCTGTTATAGTATTAAAACTATATTTAATTTTGGCAGTAATATCATTTTATTTTGTTGGCATGATCCAGAATGAACATTAAATATTCCTCAACTTTTCTAAAATTGCTGACTCTTTACAAGATTATTTTTCTTATTTTGTAAGTTATCCCCCCAAATTTACACATTTTGTAATTTTCATGAATATGATTTTTCCTTTCCATAATTTGCCTTTAGATTATATTATTTTGCTATTGAAATGTTATTGATTATGGGATTTTTATTTTGTCACTTGTAAATTTGATTAAGCTATTAATATTCTCATATGTCTATGTTAATTCTCTAGAAGGATGCCATTATCAAATTAGGGATACTTTTGTTCCCTCTTATTTTGCTTTTACACTGTGCTTTTTAGTCTTATTTTATTCCCAAATTTATTAGGTAAGTTTGTAGTATAATAATAATAATTGTACATAGTGCTTGAAGGTTTAAATACCACCTTATAAATTTTATCTCATTTTTCTCTTATACCAAGCCAAGGAGGTAGGTTCTGTTATTTTCCCAATTTTACACATGTGGAAAATCTGAACTTGTGACTAACCCAGTTTTTAAGGATTACATATGTCTGAGAGCAGATTTGATTAAAGGCCTCCCAAACTCCAGATTCAGTGATCTGTTGTTAGGTACATCTCTGTTTTGATATTGTTTCTTTTGTTAGTTTGTTTTTGGTAAATATTTTATATTTTAAAGAGTCAATGTATGACTATAGTTTTTGAATATTTTGTCATAAGTGAGTATTTTACTTGATGCAATCATCAAGGATGATTCTGTATCTGTTGAGAATATCATGAGGTTTTGGATATTTTTGCTTTAAAAATGATTAATTATAATAATTATTTACAGATAGAGAATTATTTTTACCTTCTTGATATAAATATAACTTAATCATAATGATTGATTGCTTAGATAAATTGTATAGTTTCTTGATCAGATTTGATTTAAAATTTTATTTTATTTTTTGATAAAGAATTTGATTATCATTGCCATTTTATTTTTATTTATTAATTTATTTTTCCAAGGTAATTGGGGTTAAATGACTTGTCTAGGAACATACACAGCTAGCAAGCATCATGCATCTGAGGCCACCAAGTGTCTATCCACTGGCTGTCCCTTATTTAAACTTTTAAAATCAATAATAATTTTCCTTTTCTTTGTTCTTCCTTTAGTTTATTTACTAGCACTAATTTTGACTCTTAAAAGGACTTTAGTAGATTTCTTTCTTTGCCATTTTCTGAGAATAATTCTTATGACAGTATATAGTAATATATATATATATATATATATATATATATATGTATATAAAACTTCAATTTTCTCCTCCATGATAAAGAGCACAAAACATGGCCTCATATCAGCTTATACATTCATTAAAAAAAATGTACTTCAGTGAGAAGGAGAAAAAGAGACCATAGGGCAAGAGTCTCATTGGGAATATAGAACCTAATATTCTGATCTTTTTGGTTAGACACACCTATTTAGTGAACCACCTGTCAAAATGTTGCCAGCTATAAGTACACACAAGGAGATAGATAAAAGTAAATTAGTAAATTATAAAGGAGCGTATCTCAGCTTTGGTAAACAGGATGAAAGGAGACATTCCATTTGATAGCATCTTATTTCTTTACCTTTTTTTTTCCAGTAGTCTCATTTATTCTTTATATCTTTCAGGCAGCCATTTAATGACAAAGACAAGGACAATTAGTATCACTTGCAAAAGTCTGTCTTTCCCTTACTTCCTTTTTTGTTTAAATTTTTGTTTCACTTGATTTTCTATTTATCATTATTAAATCCCTTATAATTTACCCTTCTCATCCAGCCTCTCTATATTTCACCTGAGTCCTATACTTGAAGGTCAAATTTTCTGTTCAGCTCTGTTGGTTTCAACAGGAACATTTTAAATTCACCTGTTTCATTGAAATTCCATCTTTTCCCCTGGAAGAGGTTGCTCAGTTTTGCTGGGTAGTTGGTTCTTGGGTGCATTCCAAGCTCTTTTGACTTCTGGAATATTATATTCCAAGCCCTATGAGCCATTAATGTAGTTGCTGCTAATGCCTATGTGATCTTGACTGCAGCTCCATGATATTTGAATTGTGTCCTTCTAGCTGCTTGTAATATTTTCTCTTTGACTTGAGAGTTCTGAAACTTGGCTATAATATTTCTGGGGGGTGTTTTTTTGGATCTCTTTCTCAGGGAGATTGGTGGATTCTCTCAATTTCTATTTTACCCTTTACTTCTAGGTTATCAGGGCAATTTTCCTGTAGGAATTCTTTAAAAATGAGGTCAAAGCTCTTTTCCTGATCATAATTTTCAGGTATTCCAATAACTTTTAAATTATCTTTCCTGAATTTATTTTCCAAATCAATTGTTTTATCAATGAGATATTTTGCATTTTCCTCTATTTTTTCATTCTTTTGGTGTTGAACGATTGTTTCTTGATTTCTCGCAAAGTTATCAGCTTCCTTTTGCTCCATTCTACATCTGAAAGATTTGTTTTCCTCAGAGACCTTTCTTATCTCCTGGTCAATTCCACTTTTAAAGCATTCTTCTCCTCAATAACTTTTTGAACTGTTTTATCCTTTTGACTTAAGCTGGTTTTTAACATGTTATTTTCTGCAGCATTTTTTTTTGAATCTTGAATAAAATACATTGGTTTCATGTTTTTCCTGCATCTCTCTCATTTCTTTTCTCAATTTTTCTATCTCCCTTACTTGATTTTCAAAACCTATTCTGAGCTCTTTCATCACTTCAGCCCAACTTCTATATTTCATAGAGCCCTTAGATACAAAAGCTTGGGCTTTCTCATCTTCAGATTGAGTGTTTTGGTTCTCCATGGGACCAAAGCAATTGTCTATGGTCTGGTTCCATTTGTTTCATTTTTTTGCTGTTTCCTCATTTACCCAGACTGTGCCTGGTTTTGGAGTGCTTCCTGAGCTTTTGAATATTATTGGGATACCCTCACAAGGACCTCTGTGTTCGAGGCTCTGACTGCTCTCCTGGTCTGTGAATGACCACAAGTTCACCCCCTCTGCCATGGGAATGTGGAGGGAGTGTCTCTGGTTTATGGGAGGCCTAGACTGTGTCCAGGGTTTGAATATGGTCAGAACCCAAGAGTCCTGTTCCAGGGATAGAGGACAGACCCCAGCAGTCTCCCTCCACTCCCTAACATTCAGTGGACTGAGCACTCAGCACGTGGCTGCATGGAGGCTCCTGCTGGGAAGCTCCATGGGCCAGCTTTCCTTTCCTGGATCTGGGCTTCCATGGCTGCACTGAGTGCCTGGACTGTACTGAAAGTCTGGACTCCGTGCTCACTCTGGAAGAGATCTCCCTGCTGATCTTCCAAGTTGTGCTTGGTTCTCCCTGGGATGCAGGTCAGGAAACTACTGCTGCTGCTGGGAGCCACAGCTCCCAGGCACCATGGGGCTGTTCCAAGGAGGCTGAAGTTACTTTGCTCTGGCACAGCCACCCCTCCAACATCATGGAACACAGTTTTTCCACTATTTTCCAAGTTACCTTGGGCTGAAGAATTGCCTCATTAAATCTTTCTGTGGATTCTGTCTCTCAAAATTTTAGTTAGAGTCATAATTTTAAGTTATTTGAAATACTTTGGAGAGAGTATCTAAGAGAGGCTCTTCTCCTGCCTCCATCTTGGCTCCATCCCCAGCATCTTATTTCAATAAATGTTCTTGGCAAGTAGGTTCTAGGCTAAACTGTTTTTATGATGCTGATGAAAAATGTGTTATCAACAATGGAGAATACTCCCACATGTTTTCCTTAAGATTTGGAAATTTTGGAAACTGGGTACCAAGAGAAATTATTTCAAAACTAGATAGATTAGCTTTTTCTTTAATTAAAAAAACCCAGACTAGAGCAAATCAGTGTTGAACTTAATGATCCAACATCACACTATTGGTACTACTTCAGGTTATCATTTCAACAAACATTTATTAAGCAATTATTATATGCCAGGCATTATGCTGTAAATACAAATGTAAGCAAAAAAATGTTCTGATGGGGAAATACAAGACAGGAAAAGTGAAGAGATGAAAGTGGAAGGGGAGAGAGCATGAAAGAGAAAATCCTATGGAGTAAAGCTTGCAGACTGAAGAGAAATGAAGGCAAAGCTGAGCAAAGCGTGCTTCTTAAAAATGGAGGTTCAAGGAGGAATCAAAAGGAAGGAAAGGCCTTAAGGATAGAGGGGGTGTGAAGTCCAGAGGTGGAGTGAGCTTGCAGAGTTAAGAACTTTCTTGGACTTTGTGAAAAAGAAAAGGAGTGGTGGAGTTGTGAATTGATCCAGTCATCCTGTAGAGCAATCTGGAACTATGCTCCAAGACTAATAAAACTGATCATATCATTTGACACAGTAATACCAATACTAGCTCTATAACCAAAATAAATGACAAAAAATGGGAAAAATCTCACATGTTCAAAAATTTTATAGCAGCTCTTTTTGTAGTGGCAAAAAATTGGAAATTGAAAACATTATCATCAATTAGGGAATGACTGATCAAGTCATGGTATATGAATGTTATGGATACTATTGTTCTATAAGAAATAATTAGAGGCCATCATTTAGAGAAATAGGGAAAGATATGCAAGAACTGATGCCTAGTGAAAAGAGCAAATCCAAGAGAACAATGTATGTCTTAGCAACAATATTGTGAGATGATTAATTATAATGGATGCAGCCTCTCAACAAAGTTCAGAGATCAAGTACAACCCTAAGAACCCTGCTGTGGATGATGTCATTCACATTCAGAGGGGGAAAAAAAGCACAGAATCAGAATGAATACCATACTCCCTTTTTAAAAAATTTCTCATTTTTTCCTACCCATCTCATGGTTTTCTTTTTTTCTGTTAGTTCTTATTCCTCTTACACAAAATGACTAACATATATTAAGTATAAATTTATATGTACAGTTTTTATCAGACTGTTTACCACCATGGGGAGGAGGGAGAGAAGGGAGAGTGGTGGAAAAAAATGTGTAACATAAATTTCCAAATGGATGAATGTTGAAAATCTACCTAGCATGTAACTGAAAAAATAAAATAAAATTTTAATGAAAAAATTAAAAATTATGAAAAAATTGAAAATTTAACAAGTGCAGGATAATAAAGTGTGTAGCCTAGAATGAAAGATTAGCATTTTTTAAATAAGAAATCCCTGCTTGGAACCATATTCAGCTCAAATACCACAACAAGGTATTTGCAAAATTTAAAATGTAGAGGTTGGAGGTGATCCCTAAAGCTCCCACTATTTCTAAAGCGTACAAGTTTGAGTCTATGTTCTGAGTTCTTTCTATCCTGGTTTATTCATCTGTCCACTAGGGAAAGTGTCAAACTTAACTTTTTTGTGTGTTTTACAAGCACTGAATGAGAAAATCTATATGAAAATATATTGAAAAAATTGAACTATATATGTATATACATAGATCTCTATCTCTCTGTCTCTCTCTTTCTCTGTCTCTGTCTCTCTGTCTCTCTCTCTCTCCATAGATAGGTAGATATATGTATAACATACCATCGAGATGATGTTGGAAGTGTTACAAATGCAAGAAATTTTTTAATGTATTATTAAAATCTAAATTTTTTTTTCAAACTGATAGGATTTTTGACATGCTTACAAAAAGAAAAAAAATGTCTTCTAGGACTCACAGAGCGAACCTACAAAGTATTTCCTAAAGCTTATAGATGATCATGTCATTTACTTATTTAAAAAACAAACAAAAAAACCCTTCAGTGGCTTTGTCTCAGACATTAGTCTCTTCCACATATTCTATGCTCCAACTACATTGGCCTTAATATTCTATCTCCTAATTCAATGCTTTGGTGTCTGTATAATACTCTCCCTCCTCCAATTCTGAATTTTAGCTTCCTCGGATTCCATCAAGACATCTCACATTTGCAGGAAGTTTGCCCCTATCTTTCCTACTTATAAAGATTTCCCTCTGATTATCTTGTCCTCACTCTCTACTCTCTACTCTCTCTCTGTCTCTGTCTCTGTCTCTCTGTCTCTGTCTCTCTCTCTCTCTCGCCCTCTCTCTCTCTATCTATCTATCTCGACAGGCAGATAGGTTGATCAATAAATTGATAGATTGATAGATGATAGATGATAGATAGATAGATAGATAGATAGATAGATAGATAGATAGATAGATAGAAAGATATGTATTTATCTGGCTATGGGCATATTTATAGTTTGTCTCCCCTATTTTATCCTTGAAGTCAGGAAAGAAGTTTTTATCTTTATTTTATTCCCAACACACCATTGTGCCTGACTTGTCAGTTGCTATTAAGTTCTTTTTAATTCCATCTGAGTCATCATGACCCCAGTGGGAGTTTCTTGGCAACGATTTGGGAATATTTTATTTGCCGTTTCCTCCTCCAATCCTAGAATAAAGTTAGCACGTAATAAAGGCTTGTTGATTGACTTCTAATCTGCTCTACTTAGAGTAATTCTGTCCCAAAATTCCTTTTTTCCATATCAGTTATTCCAAACTGGCAAAAATTCTAATTCAGCATTTAAGAATAAAGTATGTAAAAAACAAAAGGAAATATTTCCTTCTCAACAAATTTGTCATATATGTTTGGGACAAAAATAGGAGGTGTTACTCTATGAAAAAGGAGACCTACAAGTTTACAGGTAAAATAGTTTGGTGGAAGAATGAATCCTTTGTTCATGAGGACTATATGGTGGAAATCTAAGAATGTTGCTGTGGGAACAGAAGTAATAGTTATTGTCCCCAAGGAATGTTGAAAAATTTTCAATCAAGATAAGAAAGTTGCCAAAACAGAATGCAGGAGCTAGAATGAGACAATTTGGATAAACATTTGCAGTTTCTAATGATGCCAATTGATATCAGTTTAGGTTTTCATCTGATGCAGAGTTTAACACAAAATAATAGATAGGATCATAATTTTACATTTTGGGGAATTAAGAAAAAAATTGAACTGGAAGGTAGGAGGAATCACATCTCAAACTAATTTTGAAAGTTTGCTTTTCTTCATCTTGATCCTATTCATCTCATACCCAGCAATTTCTTTCAAACATGATCAAATTTAGATCTGAAGTCAGGTTAAATTTAGAGATCTAGAAAAATATTTTCCCTGTAACTTTAAAGTTTACCTAAATTTGGTAGTTTAATCTTTTGTACTTAATCTCTGTGAGTGGTTAAAAGAAACAGAAGCAATTATACAATATCTGTGTTTGCTCCTTTGTCTTTGTTAACTCCTAAACAAAATAATTTTAAATGGTATATATGTATACAAGTATATGCAAGTACATTGAAATGTACATATGTGATATATACATTTTGATGACATATGTACATGCTTGAATTAGCAATATCACTTTTAGGGATTATGTTTTTATTTGAGATAGAGTTGATATTGAATACTAGAGAAAAATCCATCTGAAAGCATGTTCTGGTTTGTCCTTGTGATGCAAGTATGCACTTTTGATAAAACATTGTCATATCACTTTCAATAGATGGACAAGACAAAAAAAAGAAAAAGCAGGAAAAATATAGATTGATCTATTACAAGAGCATATATTGGATTGATACAAAATTGTAAAAATATAATCCAAGATATGTATTAATTATTAAGTATTTTGTCATCTTTAAATATCACTTTACATGTGTTTATAACATGTAACACTGGAATTTTTGAGTTTGTTTTTCACAAGCAATCTTAGATAATCACAAATAGTTTAGGGACAACCTATTAATATGTCAAATTAATGGAAATTACAACCTCTAGGTTCTGTCACTTCTGAGTATTCATTTACTCATTTTCTACCTATCTGAACTCACGCAGAAAAAAAAAATAAAATGAGAAGGAAAGGCTAAGATGCATGAACATTTCTGTCTTAATTATCTGAAAATTTCAGAAAGTAGACTCTTACTTTAATATTCTAAATAATTGCATCAGTCTTTATACTTGACTTTGCCCACATAGGTTGATGAGAACTGATGACCTTAATGCTATTTATTTTTGGTGTAGCTGGTGCAATTGTGAGTGTGGCTTTTACAAGTACTATCTTTATAAATTAAAGCTGTTCTCAAAACAACCTCCATAAATGCAGCTGTTGAATCACTAATGTCTCTTAGAGACTTAACATTGTGAAATCTTGTCTGTGATTCTGAAAAATAATAAACTAAGGCAAGTGCTATTTTTTTGAGAAAGCTTATTGTATTCTTTTGGATTTCAACATTTCTAAACTCCAGTCCATGGTCAGATAACAACTGTTTCTTCGAACTCTGATGATAAAACAGTCCAGTGTAATTCTATATAATTAATAATAATAGCTAGTCTTTTTATAGTTCCCGCCAAATGACAAGCATTGTGCTAAGCCCTTTACAAATATTATCTAATTTGATCCTCATAACCCTGGGAGGTGAGTACTATTATTATTGTCATAGGTAACAAAACTGAGGCAGACAGAAGTTAAATGATTAGACACAATAAAATTAGATACAATTAAAAAGTGTCTACTACTATTTGAACTCAGGTCTTCCTGTCCTGCCTTTAGGACAAGTATTCTATTGCAGCATCTAAATTACCTTTAAAGGTGAGTTCTTTTCAATAAATGATCACAAAAGATGTTAAAAAATGTTGCTTTCCCAATTTTTTCCCCAATAAAGCTTGTATCTTGCCATTACACTTTTGCTTTCAATGGAGGAAAAATATCAATTGAGAAAAATCTCAAAGTGCATTCCTTCACTTGTTTTTGGTTTTTCCTTTGACCTTTTCCAGGATCAGAGCAGTCTCAGACTTCATTTACCCTAAGCTTCCAAGTTCTCCTTGTCTGTGTATTTAGGGCTTCTGGCAGATTAATGACAGCTAATAATCTCTGATCTATCTGGACACTGCCACATAATGGGCTGCAGTCCCACTGGGTCTCCCTCATGTCACCACTAACAAATTCGCCAGAGCTGCAAATCATTAGCATGTAAAGGGAGTGATCTTGCAGTAAATCTGTAGGGGAAGATGGATAGCCCAGGAAAGAAAATATGAGGTGGGAGGTGTGGGAAGGCCCTTCTTAACATGCTTTGCTAAATATATATTTCTTGGCATGAATATTTTCTTGATAACAAACTGTGGACAGGTTACCTTTACAGTAGCATTATTCCTTTCGTGGCTGATAGGCAGAATTTCATTATGCCACTGCTTAATGTTACAATATTTCTGCAAAATGTCACCATATGTAAATTAGGAGAGGTTAGGGTTCTCTTTGCAGTTTGCTTTAAAGATGCACTATCTCCCTTTTTTATTATGGGTCTGATGTCCACTTTTTTACAAAAGAAAGACTTCATCATGCTGAATGAGCCCACAGAAAGTTTAACCTTCCAAGGTTAAAAAAAAACTAAAGGTTATATTAGGTGCTGCCAAGATGTGTTTGTGTCTGTGTGTGTGTTTGTGTTTGTGTGTGTTGTGTGTTGTGTGATTGTGGTTTGCTATGTTAGTACCAAAAAAAACTATTTTATGGAGAACTCACACAGGGCAAGTGGTCACAATGAGGTCAGAAGAAGGGATACTGAGACACCCTGAAGGTCTCATTCAAGAACTTTAGAACTGACTGTACAGCATGGGAGACACTGGCATAAAACTGTCCAGCATGGTGTGCCCTCATCATGAGGGTGCTGCACTCCATGATAAAGGCAGAATGGAAGCAGCTCAAAGGAAACAAGACAAAGGTAAACTTAGAATAAGTACCACAGATGCTCATTTGGATTATTTGTGCCCCACCAGTGACAGCCTTCTGAGCTTGTATTGGTCTGATCAGACACAGTCAGACACATTGCAATTTATCTCAAAAATAGTGGTGTTGCTTTTGTATTCTTTGATAGCAAAGGCCAAGATCCAGCCCCTGATCTTCAATTCCCTGGTTGAAGCTATGATAATGATTAATACCATTTAAACATTCTTATATGAATACCCTCCAGAAAGTGTACAAGATCATTTGAAATATCATCTTCCACAAGTATCTTATTTGAAGGAAGAAGAATCTGAGCCCTATAAGGAGAAAGAAAACGACAGGCTATTGGCAATGATAGGCCTGGAATCAAATACCCTAAATTACAAGTCCATTGCTCTTTCTACTCACCATGAAT
The DNA here is from genome assembly GCF_037893015.1 of Macrotis lagotis. NCBI lineage: Eukaryota > Metazoa > Chordata > Mammalia > Peramelemorphia > Peramelidae > Macrotis > Macrotis lagotis. Next base: position 524,261,065 of record NC_133666.1, on the reverse strand, counting down.
AAGACTTTGGTCTCAAGAGACTCAAATCAAAAGATGATTCTCAAAAAGTCTCAATGGAAGTCAATTCTGTCAACAATTCATTAATGCCTCTTTATAAGTTAAAGTACTCTAAGTATTCCTAAAATCTCTAGTTCTTCTCAGAGTTCTGATGGAATAGGGGAAATTTTCTGTAATACCACAGTTCACAAGATCCCACTAGTGAACTTCCTGCATTGATTATCAATCTTCACTAATTAACCACCTGGCAGAAATCAATCTAATATGGGCTCTGCATTTAAAACCAGGCTATACATAGATTCCTATTGAATATGTTGTGGTATAGTAAAAAAAATGGATACAGTATGTCCTTCTAAATAGAACCAATACATATTTTCCCATTAAGTTAATATTGAATCCAAGGGGAAAAATGGGTTAAAACTCAGAGAGGACATTTTACAAAGATGAAAATTTATAGATCCGAATTACTGGACTTCATTTTCACTTTCTGTGTAAAACATATAAAATTCTCCTTAGATCCAAAATAAAATTCTGGAAGACACATTTTGAATCCTAAACTTGCCTTTCCTCAAACTAATTTATCTAGTTTATCCTCAGCTCCAGATGCAGACACCATTACTGGTATTCCAGGAACATTTCCAAGGCATCGTGGAAAATCCAAAAACTTCACAAGTTCACAAGGTCTGGGGATGAGGTGGGGGACAGAGGCTTATCTCCACCTGTTCTTCCTCCCCCCCTAAGATTCCTGTCAGGATCTAGATTAAGTCATATTTTTTCCTCTCTCTAATGTTTTCTTTCTTCCATTTGGATTTGATTCTTCTCTTACAACAAGATCACTCTGGATCTATGTATAGCATGGTTATTAATGTAAAGTCTATAACAGATTACTTTCTGTCAGAGGGAAGGGGGGGAAGAGGGAGAGAAAAAAATGAAAAATTCAAAACATTGCCAAAAATGATTGGTTTAAAAAACCACCATTTTATTGTAGTTGGAACAATAAATAAATAAAATATTTTAAAATTTTTCTGTGAAGGACTGACTAGAATGCCTGACCACTCAAATGCCAGAGATATGTAGGTTTATGATGATTTATTCAATCAACCTCTACTCTCCTCAGGCTGAATGATACACTGGATTCTAGATAAAAAACATTATTTTGTTGATCAGGATACTTTTAATTTGAACTCTTATTATTTTTGGTTATCTCTTTTAAATCTCCTTTAATTCAAGTTAATTAATCAAATTTATTTCCTGCCTTTTATGAGCAAGACACAACACCTGCTAAGTGCTGGTCCTTTAAAATAGACAAGACAGTGTACACTTAAGTGGGGATCCTTAATGCAAAAAAGGATAATCTAGATGTAAGAATTGCAATAATAGAAAGAGGTACACATGGACTTCAATATAGTTGTTAAAGCACAGAGCTACTAAGATAAAGGAGAGAAAGCAAGGAAAGTCTGAGAAGATAGGTCAAACTGATTATAAATCCATCAAGAGACAGGTTAGGATATATCTGGTGGTCACATTCTGTTTCCAGATATTACAAGCTGATGCTTGCCTGGTCCTGATGGTACGTTGTGGCACCTCACTGATATGGGAGGAAAAGAAACCAATCCAAGGCCAAGAGACTCCACAGCATCCAGGCTATCATCAATAATGCTGTTTCCTATCAATCAGGCCATGAGGTAGAATAGTTGTGGCAAGAACAAGTGAGAAGGAACACCCTAACACAATCATTTGATATCAAATAATATGTGATTCTATTTTCTAGCAGTCTTAAGGTACATGCTAAAAGAAACAATCAAACAAAAACAAAACAAAACAAAAAGCCAACACAATGATTTGAAGTTGGTGTCCAATAGCATGTGCTTCTATTTTTGAGCAGTCTTAAAGGACATGCTATTTAAAAAATAAAAAAATACATGCTAACAAAAAATACGAAACAGTTATATATCAAATAACATGTGATTTTATTTTCAAGTAGTCTGAAAGTATATGCTAACTAAAAAAGAAACATAATTATTTAAAATCAAATTTCAGTTTGAGTTCTCTTAAAGTACATTCTAATTAAAAAAAAACAAACAAACCCCAATACAATATAATCATTGATGTCAAATAATGTGTTTCTATTTTCAGTCTTAAGATATATGCTAATTAAAAATTGTTATTTGATGTCAAATAACATACTTTTTTCTGAGCAGTTTTGAAGCACATGCTACTTAAAAGTAATCATCTCACAAAGTGAGTTAAGCCCCTCCCTTTTGTGGTGGTAGAGGGTGGCAGGTGGCAGGCTGAGCTCCTTAGCTCACTCCTTGTGAATGTTGCTGATGACAATTATTGGTACATTTATTAGTTGCTGCTGGAGCATAGACTCACTCAGTTCAAAAGTTGTTTTCCTTCTAGAAAATCTATCCTATCATGCTATGTAGCTTTTATTTGTTTTTAACTATGCAATGTTTAGATAACCTTTTTCCTTAATAAAAAGTAATTTGAGTGTTGTTAATCATTTGGAATTGTGAAAAGAAGTGAAGTGGGGGGGGGGGCATGTTAACATTATTTTATTTCCATGTTCAGGCTTGAGGCTGTCAGTGTGCAACAGAGGCAACACTGTAATATATACTGAATATATGGGTGACCTCAAACACAACACACACACACACACACACACACACACACACACACACACACACACACTTAGTAACAGGTACAACATGTGGAGCACATATGCAATCTTTTTGAATCATTTAGTTTACAGACAAATAACAGTATTTTGCTGGAAGAAAAATTTTAGAATATCACTACATACACATAAACACATACACACACATATATGTATTTTACCTACCAGCTCCCAGTTGATGCTGCTGTGTAGTACAAAATCATCAATGACAGAAGAATGTTTGGTGACCTGTATTTCATTCGACATTGGAAATAGCAATTTTTGACTGCAAAGACTAAAACATGTATGGTGGAAACTATGCATTATTTTGCTATTCCTGCTTCACAACTCTACTTTGAAAGGCTCATATTTTGTCATTCATTGTAATTATTGTCACATTGTTTTCCCTGTAAGCACATTGCTTTGCTGTTTGGGGAAACTGACTTGCACCTCTGTATAGCATTCATATTTATCTGACTTGGTTTTCCATAGAGATACTTGCTGTGAATGTGTGTTCATGAAAAAAAAGAACAAGCGAGAATGACACCTTGTGCAGTATGCCCCTTATTATAATAAACATATTTGTGGAAGTCATACCACCCATCACTTGGTTAGTTGACAAGGTCCTCCATGATAACAAAGGAAGAATAGTAGTAGCCTCATGGAAAAGGTAATTCCTTAAGATATTTCTTGAAAGAAGAGAGAGTGTTCTAAATAAAGTGATAAGATAGGAAAAGGTGATATAAGCATGGGGAAGCTAGGAACAAAAGCCTAGAGATTACAGTAAAGTTTTGTAAAAGAACAATTTTATAAAATTATAGAATATGTAAAGCAGAGTTTTTTTAGTGTACATTGACCTAAAGATAACTTGAAAAAAGCTTATAGAGAACTTTGATATCAAAATTTTTTTTGTAGTTTGTACAAAATCAATAGTCAGTGGGGAGTAGTAGTAAAATAATATGCCTAGGTTTGAACAATCAACTTGACCCAGTCTCTCATAATAACTTTATGAACAAAATAGAGATGTGCCCTGGACGAAAATAGAATTAAGGAAACTCTTAACTTGTTGAATTGCCAGACCTAAGGAATATTATTGTCAAATCCTAGGAAAGTTTCAGTCAGAATTCCTACAATCAGTATTTTTTCTCTCAATAACTTGAAAGAACACATATACAAGCTGATCAAATTATAGATGACAGGAACCTGAGAAAGACAAAAAGAGATTAAAGGATAAAATCAGGATACAGAGTAGTCCCAATGGTCTGAAAAGTGGAATTACTATACTAAGAAGAAATGGTTAGGAACAAGAACTATATTCCTATAGAGGGTTTAAAAATACATACAACCACACCATACACACAATCACATTCAAGAGTACAATTACATGACCAATTCTACAGTATGGCAATGAAAAACAATTATAGAAAAAATCTTAACTTGCCTTGATGGAAGTAACACTTCCAAGATAATGGAGGTGGTGGGCTAACTGAACTCAAGCTTGATTACAAAACTGGAGCAGTGTTCTCAGGCCTGGGTGCCACATTGGAGATTGTAAAAGATGCAGAGGGAAAATGAAGAACAGAACATTGAAAATAGTGCAAGCAAGATAGTGGGGATACCGGAAGCTATGACTTATTCGTTCTAGAGAAAGGAACAATGTATTTAGACTGGAGAGCTAATATGGGTTATTATGGCTTTCTTTTTATATCAATACATCCATTTACTAAATGAGATTTTAAACAATGTCATGTGTTATATTCTGTGTGAGATATGAAGAGAAATAATAAATAGTTCCTACCCAATTGTAGATCATAGTCTTGGTATAGGGAAAGGTGGAAATAAAGCATTTGTACACAAAAAGCTAATACAAATTTGAATGTAGATGTAAAGGGAGATTTAAAGTGCTATTGGAGAAATCAACCCCATCTGGGAAGGTTCAGAAACTTCAAGGAGGCAATATCATTTTAGTTGGATCTTACAGTTCAGTATGATAACAAGTCAACTAGCAGAAATGAGGGAAGCATAGAGGATATTCCTAGAGTAGGAGCAATTCATTTTAATCAATATGCATTAATTTAAATTTAACTGTGCGCTGTGCTCATTGTTGTGAGAATATTGATGCAAAAAAATCATTCCTGCCCTCAAAGATCTTACATTATATAAGAGAGAATAGTAAGAACATAGATGTAAAGATAAAAAAGTATGAGATCATGATAGGGGAATGCTGAGAAATCCAAAGAAGTTGAAACAAGGAGAAAATTTATGAAGAACAATATGAGATTAGACTACTAATCAAGTTCAATCTAGATTATGGAGAAGAGTTTTAATCAGTGAAGTGGAATGATTATACTTCTTATCACATATGGAATCATTAAATCTAAAAATACCATTTAATAATAAGACCACTAATTCTATATCTATTGAATTGAATCTTTTTTTTTCTATTTTCTTCCTTAATTAATTGGAAATATCTAGAATTTTCCAAATTATAACTGGTTGCCTGCTTCAAGTCCTCATTCCTCTGATACTTTGTTATTTGTAAAAGTCAATAAAAACTCAACTAAGTGAAATATACTATGGAATTTCTACTTCAAATTTTGTTATGGTTTATGTTTCTTTTTTTTTTTTTCAAGGCAGTGGGATTAAGTTACTTGCCCAGGTCAGACAGTTAAGTACTCATTAAGTGTCTGAAGCAGGATTTGAAATCAGATCCCCCTCACTCCAGGGCTCTATGCACTGGTTGAATTTTTGAAAAGGATATTAAAGTCATTCTCTAGTCTCTTTACTATCAAAAAGTACAAACAATAGATGAATACATTTTTTAAATTAACATTAAAGAAAGGCATTAAGAGATACTTGTATTATAGGATGTGTTTTTTTCAGTTCAATTAGTTTAACTATCTAAAATTAAATAAAGACTTTTAAAGAACTTTATTTGAATTAAAGATAAATTTCATTAGAATGGAGAAATCTAAGTGTAGCTATTCAGTAATTCATGTATAAAAGATCTGAGAGTCTCAAGAAGTTATCAATTTTTTACACTAATCCTTCCTCTCTCCCCCACATCCCCTACCAAAAGAAGAACCTAAATGAAATTGCAAGAGAGAGAGAGAGAAAGCAGGAAATTTCTTTAGGTCTCCCTAAACAACATTAATTTAAGCCTCTAAACAAATTCTGGAGTGACAGAACCCACCAAAAAAAAAGCCTGAGTGAAATAACTTTACAGCTCAAGAAATGTTGGAGAACTTCAGAAAAGGTCTGTCTCTCTCATAGATAAAAGAGGAGTACAACCTAATGCAGGCAGAATTGCGGGCAAGCCATCAGGAAACTAGGGACCTCAGCAGACATCTGAAATCAAGGGCCTTCAGTCCGGGCTCAATAGGCAAGTGGCAGAGCAGTGTAACTATGAGGGCTCCAGTCCCAGTACAGAAATCATATTGAGGGGCCATGGAACCCTAGCACAACAGGCAGGACTAGGTCAGGTCACACTATTCCAGAGAGCAAGCCACCCATACTTGTGACCCTAGCAAGGAAAGTCAATGAGCAGGACCTTGGCCTCAATACAAGAATCTTGGGGGGAAATGCTGCCTGCATTTAGGAGCAGAGTTCAACTTTAAAAAATGAGCTTTATAAAAAGAAGAAAAGAAAGGAAAAGAGAGAACTGATCACTGAAAAACCACTATGATGACAAGAAATATCAAAATACAAAGAGGAAAGCAATACCAAAATGTCAATATGTGAAATCTCAAAGAGGAATATGAATTTGTCTCAAGTCCAAAAAGTACTTTTAGAGAAACTCAAAAGTGTTTTAAAAATCAAATGAGAGACAGAAAAAGTTTTAAAAATAAATGTTTCTTTAATGAAAAAAAATCACAGAGAATTATGAGAAATAGGAAAAGGAAACACAAAAATTGTTGAAGAAAAGAACTTCTTAAAAACAGAATTGGCCAAATGGAAAAAATCCATAAAAATACTGCTTTAAAAGTAGAATTGACCAAATGGTAAAGGAGATTTAAAAAAAAAAAACTAACTGAAGAAAATGGTTCCTTGAAATTTAAATAGAAAAAGTGGAAGACAATGGCTCTTTAAGACTTTAAGAAGCTATCAAACAAAATCTTAGGGCTGAATAATATAAGGAAATTTAAAGTACTTCATTGAAACATCAAATGGTCTTGAAAATAGATCCAGGAAAAGATGATTTAAGAATTATGGGACATTGGTGGCTAGGTAGCACAATGGATAGAGCACAGGCCCTGGAGTCAGGAGTACCTGAGTTCAAATCTGGCCTCAGACACTTAAGAATTACCTAGCTGTGTGGCCTTGGCCAAGTCACTTAAACCCATTTGCCTTGCAAAAACCTAAGAAAAAAAATTACAGGACAACTTAAAAGCCATGATTCAACAAAAAAAAAGGAAGACTAGACAATATTTTTCACGGAATTAACAATGGAAACTGCCCTAATATCCTAGAAAGAAATGGTTAAAAATAATCCTTTATAGAATTCCCCAATCCCCTCCTGAAAGAGATCCCAAAAATGAAAACTCTAAGAAATATTGTAGTCAAATTCCAGAGTTGTTACAGTTCAAGGAGAAAATTAATCAAGCAACCAGAAGGAAACCATTAAATAACCACAAAGCCACAGGCATGATTAAACTGAACTTAAGAGTTTCTACTTTAAAGAATCAGAGGACCAAGAATATGATATTCAGGGAAACAAAAGAGGTTAGATTATAACTAAGAATTAACTATTCAGGAAAAAAGTGAGTATCATTTTTGAGGGGGAAAAGATAGACATTGGAACTTTCAAATTTTCCTGATAAAAAGATCAGAGCCAAAGAGAAAATTTGAACTTTGAATAAAAAACTCAAAACATAAAAAGATGAAAAGGAAATATTATAAAGATAATTCAAGAAGATTAACTGTTTACAATTCTGTATGGGAAAATGATGTTTGTAACTATTGAGAATTATAATTCTATTATGACAATTATAAGGCATACACTTAGCAGAGAATGTGGTTTTGATTTGATAATATTAAAAAAACAAATAATTAAGGTACCCAAAAACGACTGTACTGGGATGAGAAGAAAGGGGGAGGGAGAAGAGAGTAAAGTAAATTACCTAAACAGAAACAAAGCACCTAATATAATATAACAGAGGGAAAGAAGAGTCAAGGTGACCATTGACTGAATATTTCTTTCATCGATTTGGTTCAAGGAGGGAATAATATACATTCTGAGTTGAATTTAAAGATTTATCTTAGCCTTCAGAAATATAAGAGGAGAAAAGAAAAAGAATGAGAAATAAGAGGTTGACAGAAGAGTGAACATACATGGGAAGGGAAAGGGGAAAGAGAAAAAAGGGAGTTGATAAGGTAAGGCAAATTGAGGGAGATAAAGTCCAATAACAATACATTGTGAAGAGGTATAGATAAAAGCAGAGAGAAAAAGTATGAATGGCAAAAATAAGAGGAAAATACAGAATTAGTAATCATAACTGTGAATGGGAGTGTGATGATTCTCCTATAAAACAAAACTGGATAGCTAAGTGGATTAAAAACAAGAATTATACAATATATTGTTTGCAAGAAACACATCTGAAGCAGAAAGAAACACACAAAATGAAGGTAAAAGGAATAGAATATATTATGCTTCATTTGAAGCTAAAAAAATTAGCAGAGGTAAAAGTCCTGATCTCAGACAAAGAAAAAGCAAAAATAGACCTAAACAAAAGGAAAAAAAGGAAACTATATCTTATTAAAGGAAGTATAGATAATGAAGTATTAGCAATATCACCCATATATCATTAAGTAGAATAACATCCAGATTCATAGAGAAGTTAAGGGAGGTATAGAAAGAAATTGGTCACATAACTATATATTGGTGAGGGACCTCAACAGTCCTTTCTGAGACTTCAATAAATTTAAACACAAAGTAAACAGAAAAGAAGGTAGGAGGTGAATAGAATTTCTGAAAACCTAGAAATAATAGGCCTTCAGAGAAAATAGAACAATAATAGAAAGGGAGTGGTAAACATCACTTTCACAAAAATTGGCCAAGTATTAGTGGATAAAAACCTCACAATCAAATGCAGAAAGGTAGAAATATTAATATATCCTTCTCAGATCATGATGCAATAAAATTAAATTACTAAATGGCCATGAAAATATTGACTAAAATTAATTAGAAACAAATATAATCATGAAGAATGAATGAGGCAAGCAATAAATCATACACTCAATCAATAGTTTCATCTATTAGAAAGAAAATAATAAAACAAAATACCAAAACTTATGGAATACAGTCAAAGCAGTTATTGCAGGAAATTTTATATCTCTAAAATAGAGAAAAAAGACTTCAATGAATTGAAATTAGAACTGAAAATAAAGTTAGGTAAAAGGACAAATTAAAAATATCCAACTAAATACCAAATTTATATTTGGAAATTCAAAGAAGAAATTAATAAAACTGAAAGTAAAGAAATTCATTTAAATAATTAATAAAGTAAAAGAGTGGGTTTTTTGAAAAAAGACCAACAAAATAGATAACATTTACTTAATTTGATTTGAAAAAGAAAGAAAAAACAAAATATCCATATTAAAAATGGAGATAATGAATTTAACACCTGTAAAAAGAAAATTGAAGCAATAATTAGAAGCTATTTTCAAAAAAAATATTCATTTATATTTGAATTTTACATTTTTCTCACTTCCCTATTCCCAACACCCCCAGAGAAGGCAATCTGTTAATCTTTATATTGTTTCCATGCTTACATCAATCTAAATTGAATGTGTTGAGAGAGAACTAACATCCTTAAGTAAAAATAAAAAAAAATTTAAGAGATAGCAAAATTACATAATAAGATAATGGTTTTTTTTTTTAATTAAAGGTAATAGTCTTTGGTCTTTGTTCAAACTCCACAATTCTTTCTCTGTATGCAGATAGTATTCTCCATCACAGTTACCCCCCAAATTGTACCTGATTGTTGCTCTTATGAAATGAGCAAGTCCATTAAGATTGATCATAAACATGATGTTTCTGTTATGGTGTACAATATTCTTCTAGTTCTGCTCATCTCACTCAGCATCATTTCATGCAAATCCATCCAGGCTTCTCTGAATTCCCATCCCTACTGGTTTCTAATAGAACAAAAGTGTTCCATAGCATACATATACCACAATTTGTTCTGTCATTTCCCAATTGATGGACATGCACTCAATTTCCATTTCTTTGCCACCAAAAACAGAGTTGCTTTGAATATTTTTGCACAAGTGATGCTTTTAACATGTTTCATAATCTCTTCAGGGTATAGATCCAGATTGCTAGATCAAAGGATATGCAAGTTTTTATTGCCCTTTGGGAGTAATTCCAAATTGCTTTCCAGAAAGTTTGAATGAGTTCACAGCTAAACCAACAATGCATTAGTGTCCTAGATTTCCCACATCCTTTCCAACATTGATCATTGTCCTCTCTAGTCATTTAGGCCAGTCTGAGAGGTGGGAAGTGGTATCTCAGAGATGCTTTAATTTACTTTTCTCTAATAATTAATGATTTAGAGCAATTTTTCATATGTCTATGGATCACTTTGATTTCCTCATCTGTAAATTGTCTCCACATATCCTTTGACCAATTGATAATTGGGGAATAGCTTATTTTTTTTTAAATTTGACTCAGTTCTAGGGGCAGCTAGGTGGAGCAGTGGATAGAGCACTGGCCCTGGAGTCAGGAGGACCTGAGTACAAATCCAGCCTCAGACACTAAATAATTACCTAGCTGTGTGGTCTTGGGCAAGCCATTTAACCCCATTGCTTTGCAAAAACAAAACAAAACAGAAAAATGACTCAGTGCTGTATATATTTTAGAAATGAATCCTTTCTCAGAAATACTAGTTGTAAAGATTGTTTCCTCATTTACTACATTTCTTTTGATCTTTCTTATAGTGGTTTTGTCTGCGTGAAAGTTTTTTATATTAATGTAATCAAAATTATTTAGTTTGTTTTCAATGATGTTATTGATTATAAACTGCTTCCTTTTCCATAGATCTGATAGGTAAACAATTCTTTGATTTCTGAGTTTGCTTATAATATTGTCTTTTATGTCTAAATCCTGTATTCATTTTGATCTTATCTTGGTATAGGGTGTGAGGTATTCATCTAATCCAAGTTTCTGCCACATTAGCTTCCAATTTTCCCAACAGTTTTTATTGAAGAGAGAGTTTTTATCCCAAAAGGTGGACTCTACAGGTTTATCAAACAGAAGATTACTATAATCACTTCCTGCTATTACACATTGTCTATTCCATTGATCACTACTCTATTTCTTAGCCAATACCAGACACTTTTGATGACACACAGTTTATAATATAATTTTAGATCTGGTAGGGTTAAGCCACATTCTTTTGCACATTGTTTCATTAAATTCCTGGAAATTCTTGATTTTTTATTTCTCCATATGCATTTTTTTCTAACACATTAAAGTATTATTTTGGAATTTTGAATGGTAGGGCACTAAATAAGTGGTTTAATTTAGGTAGAATTGTCATTTTTATTATATTAGTTCATTCTATCCATGAGAAGGTGATATTTGTCCAGTTTTTAAATCTGATTTTATTTGTGAGAGAATTGTTTTGTAGCTGTTTTCATAGAGGTTCTGAGTCTGCCTTGGCAGGTAGACTCCCAAGTATTTTATATTGTCTGAAGTTATTTTGAATGGGATCTCTGCTTCTAGCTCTTGCTACTGTATCTTGCTAGTAATATACAGAAGTTCTGAGGATTTATGAGGGTTTATTTTACATGCTGTGACTTTGTTAAAGTTGCTAATAGTATCTAATAGTTTTTAGATGATTTTTTAGGATTCTCTAGGTATACCATCATATTGTCTATGAAGAGTGAGAGTTTTGGGGGCAGTTAGGTGGTGCAGTGGATAGAACACTGATCCTGGAGTCAGGAAGACCTGAGTTCAAATTTGACCTCAAACACTTCTTTTTTTTCCTTTTCCTTTTCTTTTTTTTTTTTTAAGTTTTTGCAAGGCAATGGAGTTAAGTGGCTTGCCCAAGGCCACACAGTTAGGTAATTATTAAGTGTCCCAGGCCAGATTGAACTAAGGTACTCCTGACTCCAGGGCTGGTGCTCTATCTACTGTGCCACCTAGCTACCCTGGCCTCAGATATTTAATAATTGCCTAGCTGTGTGACCTTGGGCAAGTCACTTAATGCCATTGCCTTAAACAAATAAAAAAACTTTTAAAGAGTGAGAGTTTTGTTTCTTCCTTCCCAATTTTAATTCCTTCAATTTCTCTTTCTTCTCTTATTCCTGAAGCTAACATCTCTAACACAATATTGAATAGTGGTGGTGATAATGGGTATCCTTGTTCTACCTCTCATCTTCTTGGGAATGCCTCTAGCTTATCCCATTGCATATAATGGTTGCTGATGGTTTCAGATAAATACTGCTTATCATTCTAAGGAACAATCCATTCATTTCTATACAGTCTAGTGTTTGTAGTAGGAATGGGTGTTGCATTTTGTCAAAGGCTTTTTCAGCATCTTTTGAGATAATCATATGATTTCTGATAGGTTTGTTATTGATATAGTTAAACTAACAGTTTTCCTAATATTGAACCAACCCTGCATTCCTGGGATAAATCCTGCTTGGTCATAGTGTATTATCCTAGTTAAAACTTACTCAAACTACTTTGCTAAGATTTTATTTAAGACTTTTGTATCTATATTCATTAGATAGATGGGTCTATAATTTTCTTTCTGTTTTGACTCTTCCTGACCATATGGGTACACCAACCTCACCTATTTTGCCAAAGAGTTTATAGAGAATTGGAACTAATTGTCCCTTAAATGCTTGGTAGAATTAACTTGTGAATCCATCTGGCCATGGAGATTTTTTCTTAAGGATTTCAATAACGCCTTGTTGAATTTCTTTCTCTGAGGTAGGGTTATTTAGGTATCCAATTTCCTCTTCTTTGACCTTAGCAATTCATATTTTTGTAAATATTCATCTATTTGACAGAGATTATAAAATTTATTAGTATACAGTTGGGTAAAATAATTCTGCATTGTTACTTTAATTTCCTCATCATTGGTGGTGAGTTAACTTTTTCATGTATGGTGCTGGTAATCTGGTTTTCTACTTTCCTTTTTTTAATCAAATTAACTAGAGTTTTATCAAATATACTGGTTTTTTTCATAAAACCAATTCTTGGTTTTATTTATTTATTCATTAGTTTTCTTGCTTTTGATTTTATTCATTTGGCCTTCAATTTTTGGAATTTCTAATTTTGTATTTAATTGGCGGGGTTATTTTGATATTTCTTTAATTTTTATTTACATGTTTAGTCCATTGATTTTCCTCTTTCTCCAATTTATTCATGTAAGCATTTAATGATATACTATATCCCCTGGCAACTGACGACTTTATTCCATAAGTTTTGGTATTTTGTCTCATTATTGCCATTATCTAGGATCAATTAATAAATTATTTTTATAATTTTATGTTTGATCCACTCATTCTTAAAAATAAGGTTATTTAGTTTACAGTCAGTTTTAGGTCTATCTCTCCCTGGTCCATTATTGCATGTGATTTTTATTACATTACAATATAAGAATGATGTATCCACTATTTCTACCTTTCTGCATTAGATTATTAGGTTTTTATGACTTAATTCATGGCCAATTTTTGGGTAAGTGAAATTTACTGGAGAAAAAAAAATATTCCTTTCGATCCCCATTCAACTTTCTCCAGAGGTCTACCATGATGGCTAGGTTTTCTAAAATGCTATTTACAACCTTAACTTCCTTCTTGTTTATTTTATGGTTAGATATATATCTAAATCTGACAATGGGAGGTTGAAGTCTCCCACCAAAATAGTTTTGCTGTCTATGTATTCCTGTAGCATATTCAACTTCTCCACTAAGAATTTGGATGCTATATCACTTGGTTCATACATATTTAGTATAGACATTGCTTCATTGTTTGTGGTACCTTTTCTGAGGATATAGTTTCCTCTTTTCATTATACCTATTTTTGCAGCTTCTTGTCTGAGATAAGGATTGTTAGCTCTGTTTTTTTTTTACTTCAGCTGAAGCAAATTGTATTTTTCTTTAATCTTTTACCTTTACTCTGTATGTATGTCTCTGATTCAAATGTGTTTCTTGTAAACAGCATATAGTAGGATTCTGGTATTTAATCCAGTTTGCTATTCACTTAAGTTTTATTGGAGAGTTCATCCCATTCACATTCAAATTTCTAGTTACTAACTCTTTATTTTCCTCCATGATATCTTCCTTCTTTTTTTGTTTTCCCCCTTTTTTCACTTTACCCATATTCCCCCATATTTTGTTTCTGAACAACACCACCTTCAATGTGTTTTCCCCCTTGTATGCAATCTTCCCCTTTATTTCCCCTTTCCCTTTGCTATTTCTTCCTTTTGTTAGTTCCTCTTTTCCTCCCCCCTACCCCTTTACCCTTTTAATACTTGAAAGGTAAGATAAGTTTCACTACTTAACTGACTGTGTGTATGATAACTTTAGGCCTAAACTGATGAGAGAAGATTCTGGAAATTCTCACATCCTCCTTTCTTCCCCTCTATTGCAATAGGCCCTTTGTACCTCTTTATGTAATGTGATTCACCCCAATCAATCTCCTCCATCATCCTGTCTCTTTACCATCCACACTTTTTCAGGAGATATTGTTTTTAAATCATTATATCAATCATGTATAAGTCATGAGTGTCCATCACTTCTGGCTAAGTATATTCTCTCTAAAAGAGTTATCATTCTTGAGAATTAGGAGAATCTTTCTCCCAGGTGGTGATATAGACAGTTTTATCTTATTGGATAGCATTTTTTTCTTTACCACCCTTTTTTCACCTTTTCATGTGTTTTTTGAGTCTCCTGTTTCATGTCCATATTTTCTATTTATCTCTGTTCTTTTCTTTTTTCTTTTTTTAATTTATTTATTTTTATTCTCATTTTGTACAAATTTTTTTTTACATCAATAAAATATTCTTGTTTACAAGTAAACAAAATACCCCTCCTCCCCCATGAATATAGATAGACTTGTTTGGGAAAAAAAAAGTAAAGGGGAGAGAAAAAAATTAAAATAAAAAATAATAATAGTAATAATTGTAGGTATGGCCAGGTGGCGCAATGGACGAAGCACCAGCCCTGGAGCCATGAGCACCCTAGTCCATATCCAGCCTCTAAACCCAACAATCACCCAGCCATGTGACATGCAAGGCACCCGATCCCCACTGCCCTGCAAAAAGGAAAAAAAAGAAAGGAAAAAAAGACCCAAAATAAAATAAAATACTAATAATAGTAGGGGTGGCTGGGTGGCAGACAGAGCATTGGCCCTTGAGCCAGGAGCACCTGGGTCCAAATCTGACCCCAGACACCCAAAGATCATCCCACTATGTGGCCCCAGGCAGGCCATCCAGCCCCACTTGCCCTGCACCCTCCCGCAAATAATAATAACAAAAATGTGCTTGAGTCTTTGTGATCTCATTCTTTATGATAAGTCCATCACAAAACTTATTTCCATATTTTTCCACCGTTGCCATTGCTGATCGTAACTCCCTCCTTTCTTATTTCTCCACTACCATGTACTCTATTTTCTCTCTCCTTTCACTATGACTCTGCTGTAGGGTTGCTGAGTGGTACAGCAGACAGATCCCTGGTCCTGGGGCCAAGAAGCCCTGAGCCCCCATACCACCCCTTAGGCCCAGAATCCACCCAGCCCTGTGGTCCTGGGCAGGCCTTCCATTCCCAGCCCCTTGCAAGAAGTAAGAAAGAAAATGTGTTATATCTGACCACTCTCCCCCCACAGTCCATCCTCTCCTCCTCCATTCACATCCCCACCCCTTCCCCCTGCTCCCCTCTCCTTCTTACTGCAGATGTCTATACCCCATTGAGTATATTTGCTGTTTCCTCTCCTAGCCATCTCTGATGAGAGCAAAGTTTCCCTTATTCCCCCTTGATTCCCCCCTTCCATATGGTTGCAATAGCTCATTGTAATAAAAAAATCTTATGTGAAATATCTTGGACTATTCCCCCTCTCCTTTTTCTTTCTCCCATTCCATTTCCCTTTTTTTCTATTGACTCCATTTTTACACCATATTTTATCTTCGAATTCAGCTTTCTCCTGTGCTTCAACTATAAAAGCTCTCTCTACCTGCTCTATTAACTGAGAAGGTTTATATGAGTATTATCAGTGTCATTTTTCTATGCAGGAATACATGCAGTTCATCCTCATTAAGTCCCTCATATTTCCCCCCTCTCCTTCAATCTCCATGCTTCACCTGAGTCCTGTATCTGAAGATCAAACCTTCTGTTCAGCTCTGGCCATTCCAAAAGGAACACTTAAAATTCCCCTGGTTCATTGAAAGTCCATCTTTTTCCCTGGAAAAGGACATTCAGCCTTGCTGGGTAGTTCATTCTTGGCTGCATTCTAAGCTCTCTTGCCTTCCGGTATATTGTATTCCAAGCCCTATGAGCTTCCAATGTAGCTGCGGCTAAGTCCTGTGTGATCCTGACTGCAGCTCCACGATATTTGAACTGTGTCCTTCTGGCTGTGTGTAATATTTTCTCTTTGACTTGGGAGTTCTGGAACTTGGCTGTAATATTCCTAGGGGTTGGTTTTTTGAGATCTCTTTCTCTGGGAGATCGGTGGATTCTCTCCATTTCTATTTTGCCCTCTGCTTCTAGAATATCAGGGCAATTTTCCTGTAGTAATTCTTTGAAAATGATGTCAAGGCTCTTTTCCTGATCATGACTTTCATGTATTCCAATAATTTTTAAATTATCTTTCCTAAGTCTGTTTTCCATATCAGTTGTTTTTTCAATGAGATATTTCACATTTTCTTCTAATTTTTCATTTTTTTGTTTTGAAATATTGATTCCTGATTTCTTGTAAATTCATCAATATCCCTGAATTCTATTCTTTGTCTGAAGGATTTGTTCTCCTCAGAGAGTTTTCTTATCTCTTTTTCCATCTGGCCAATTTTGCTTTTTAAAGCATTCTTCTCCTCAATAACTTTTTGAACTGTTTTATCCATTTGACCTAAGCTGGTTTTTAGCATGCTATTTTCTTCAGCATTTTTTTGGATTTCCTTGACTAAGCTATTGACTTCATTTTCAAGTTTTTCCTGCATCTCTCTCCTTTCTTTTCCCAGTTTGTCTTCCAACTCCCTCATTTGATTTTCAAAGTCTTCTTTGAGCTCTGTCATAGCCTGAGCCCAATTTCTGTTTTTCTTGGAATCTTTAGATGCAGGAGCTTGTGCTTCCTCATCTTCAGACTGAGTATTTTGGTCCTTCTTGGGCTCATTTGCAAAATATTTCTCAATAGTCTTCTTTTTGTTTCTCTGCTTGCTCATTTTACCAGCCTGGGCCTGGTTTGGGGTGTTTCTTGAGCTTTTGGGACACTCCCACAAGGGTCTCAGTGTGTGAGGCTCTGTCCTCCCTCCTGGTCTGTGAATGACCATAAGCACCTCCCTCTGCCACGGGGCTGAGGTGGGGGCGGTTCCTGCTGTTCTATTGGGGGGCCTAGACTGCTATCAGGATCTGAATGTGGTCAGAGCCCCATAGTCCTGTTCCAGAGGCAGAGGACAGAGCTCTGCAGTCTCTCTTCACTCCCCTCCCTCAGCTCAATGGGCTCATGCCCTGTGGCCTCCTGATTACCAGCTCTGCCTGCTTCTGTTTCCTGGATCAGGGCTGGGGAAAGACCATGCTGCTTGCTGTGTGCTCTGAGGGCTGGGCTCCACGTGTTCGCTCTGGCAGAGGTCCCCCGCTGTTCCCCCGCTTTGTGCCCGGTGCTCCTCGGGGTGCAGCTCGGGAGACTCCCCCGTTGCTGTGAGCTGAGACTCCCAGCACCCTGGGGTTGCCTCCGGGAGGCTGAGGTTCTTTGGCTCTGGTGGGCCACCCCTCTGGCAGGCCGCCTCTCCAATCCCGGGGAGCAGAGCCTTTCTTCTCTTTTCCAGGTTACCTTGAGTGGAAGAACTGCCTCACTGGGACCCTTTGTGGGTTCCGTCTCTCGAAAGTTTAGTTTGAGTCCTTAGCTGATGAATTTTATCAGAGAGCTCCTAAGACTCGATCCTTTCTTGTCGCCATCTTGGCTCTGCCCACAGCAAGTAGCTCTGCTCTTTTCATCAGGAAGAGTTGAAAGTGTCCTATTTCATTAAATGTCCATCTTTTCTCCTGGAAGAGAAGGCTCAGTTTTGCGTGACAGTGGAGTCTTGGTTGCATTCCAAGCTTCTTTGCTCTTTAGAATATCTCCCTTTGATCCCTTAATGTTTATTCAGCCAGGTCCTGTGTAATCCTTATTGTGTCTCCTTGGTATTTAAATTGTTTTTGTCTGGTTACCTGCAGGATTTTTCTCTTATCTGAAAGTTCTGGAATTTGGTCCAAATACTCCATGTTTTCATTTTAGGATCTCTTTCCAAAGGAGATAAATGCATTCTTTCAATAACTATTTTGTCCTCTGGTTCTCTGATATCAGGTCAATTTTCCATCACTAAATCCTGTAATAATAAATCCAGACTTTTTTTTTTCTCTTTGATGTTTTCAGGAAGTACAATGTTTCTTAGATTGTCTCTCCAAGTTCTATTCTCAAAGTCATTGGTTTTGCCTATGAGGTAGTTTACATTTTCTTCTATTTTTTCATTTTTTTTGTTTTGTTTAACAGATTCTTTTTGTCTCCTGAAGTCATTAGTTTCCACAGATTTAGGAGATGAACGACTTTGATGGAAGCAGCAACTCTTGACAGTCCAAAGAACTAAGACAACTGTATTAGACTGGTAATGGTCTATATTATTCCCAACTAGAGGAAGAAAAGCAAAACAAAACAAAATGCACAGAAAAAAATGCACCCTACCAAATCTGATGAACATTTTATAAAAATTATCTCTTACCCTTAATCCTATTTCCTCATAACAAAAATTACTAATTTGTAATAATATTTGACAAAAATATGTATATAAAATATTAATCTGACTGTTCCCTACTCAGGGGAGGGGTGGGAAGGAAAGGTGGAAGGTGTAACTTGGAATTATGTATGCACAAATGGATTAAAATTTTTAAAAATTAAAAAAACTTGCTTAGATATTACAATAAAAGTGAAACAAGGATATCCAATTAGTATTATTTTGGAATTTTGAATGGTAGGGCACTAAATAAGTGGTTTAATTTAGGTAGAATTGTCATTTTTATTATATTAGTTCATTCTATCCATGAGAAGGTGAAATTTTTAAAAATTAAAAAAACTTGCTTAGATATTACAATAAAAGTGAAACAAGGATATCCAATTAGTTTTTAGATGATTTTTTAGGATTCTCTAGGTATACCATCATATTGTCTATGAAGAGTGAGAGTTTTGGGGGCAGTTAGGTGGTGCAGTGGATAGAACACTGATCCTGGAGTCAGGAAGACCTGAGTTCAAATTTGACCTCAAACACTTCTTTTTTTTCCTTTTCCTTTTCTTTTTTTTTTTTTAAGTTTTTGCAAGGCAATGGAGTTAAGTGGCTTGCCCAAGGCCACACAGTTAGGTAATTATTAAGTGTCCCAGGCCAGATTGAACTAAGGTACTCCTGACTCCAGGGCTGGTGCTCTATCTACTGTGCCACCTAGCTACCCTGGCCTCAGATATTTAATAATTGCCTAGCTGTGTGACCTTGGGCAAGTCACTTAATGCCATTGCCTTAAACAAATAAAAAAACTTTTAAAGAGTGAGAGTTTTGTTTCTTCCTTCCCAATTTTAATTCCTTCAATTTCTCTTTCTTCTCTTATTCCTGAAGCTAACATCTCTAACACAATATTGAATAGTGGTGGTGATAATGGGTATCCTTGTTCTACCTCTCATCTTCTTGGGAATGCCTCTAGCTTATCCCATTGCATATAATGGTTGCTGATGGTTTCAGATAAATACTGCTTATCATTCTAAGGAACAATCCATTCATTTCTATACAGTCTAGTGTTTGTAGTAGGAATGGGTGTTGCATTTTGTCAAAGGCTTTTTCAGCATCTTTTGAGATAATCATATGATTTCTGATAGGTTTGTTATTGATATAGTTAAACTAACAGTTTTCCTAATATTGAACCAACCCTGCATTCCTGGGATAAATCCTGCTTGGTCATAGTGTATTATCCTAGTTAAAACTTACTCAAACTACTTTGCTAAGATTTTATTTAAGACTTTTGTATCTATATTCATTAGATAGATGGGTCTATAATTTTCTTTCTGTTTTGACTCTTCCTGACCATATGGGTACACCAACCTCACCTATTTTGCCAAAGAGTTTATAGAGAATTGGAACTAATTGTCCCTTAAATGCTTGGTAGAATTAACTTGTGAATCCATCTGGCCATGGAGATTTTTTCTTAAGGAGTTTCAATAACGCCTTGTTGAATTTCTTTCTCTGAGGTAGGGTTATTTAGGTATCCAATTTCCTCTTCTTTGACCTTAGCAATTCATATTTTTGTAAATATTCATCTATTTGACAGAGATTATAAAATTTATTAGTATACAGTTGGGTAAAATAATTCTGCATTGTTACTTTAATTTCCTCATCATTGGTGGTGAGTTAACTTTTTCATGTATGGTGCTGGTAATCTGGTTTTCTACTTTCCTTTTTTTAATCAAATTAACTAGAGTTTTATCAAATATACTGGTTTTTTTCATAAAACCAATTCTTGGTTTTATTTATTTATTCATTAGTTTTCTTGCTTTTGATTTTATTCATTTGGCCTTCAATTTTTGGAATTTCTAATTTTGTATTTAATTGGCGGGGTTATTTTGATATTTCTTTTAATTTTTATTTACATGTTTAGTCCATTGATTTTCCTCTTTCTCCAATTTATTCATGTAAGCATTTAATGATATACTATATCCCCTGGCAACTGACGACTTTATTCCATAAGTTTTGGTATTTTGTCTCATTATTGCCATTATCTAGGATCAATTAATAAATTATTTTTATAATTTTATGTTTGATCCACTCATTCTTAAAAATAAGGTTATTTAGTTTACAGTCAGTTTTAGGTCTATCTCTCCCTGGTCCATTATTGCATGTGATTTTTATTACATTACAATCTAAGAATGATGTATCCACTATTTCTACCTTTCTGCATTAGATTATTAGGTTTTTATGACTTAATTCATGGCCAATTTTTGGTAAGTGAAATTTACTGGAGAAAAAAAAATATTCCTTTCGATCCCCATTCAACTTTCTCCAGAGGTCTACCATGATGGCTAGGTTTTCTAAAATGCTATTTACAACCTTAACTTCCTTCTCGTTTATTTTATGGTTAGATATATATCTAAATCTGACAATGGGAGGTTGAAGTCTCCCACCAATATAGTTTTGCTGTCTATGTATTCCTGTAGCTTATTCAACTTCTCCACTAAGAATTTGGATGCTATATCACTTGGTTCATACATATTTAGTATAGACATTGCTTCATTATTTGTGGTACCTTTTCTGAGGATATAGTTTCCTCTTTTCATTATACCTATTTTTGCAGCTTCTTGTCTGAGATAAGGATTATTAGCTCTGTTTTTTTTTTACTTCAGCTGAAGCAAATTGTATTTTTCTTTAATCTTTTACCTTTACTCTGTATGTATGTCTCTGATTCAAATGTGTTTCTTGTAAACAGCACTATAGTAGGATTCTGGTATTTAATCCAGTTTGCTATTCACTTAAGTTTTATTGGAGAGTTCATCCCATTCACATTCAAATTTCTAGTTACTAACTCTTTATTTTCCTCCATGATATCTTCCTTCTTTTTTTGTTTTCCCCCTTTTTTCACTTTACCCATATTCCCCCATATTTTGTTTCTGAACAACACCACCTTCAATGTGTTTTCCCCCCTTGTATGCAATCTTCCCCTTTATTTCCCCTTTCCCTTTGCTATTTCTTCCTTTTGTTAGTTCCTCTTTTCCTCCCCCCTACCCCTTTACCCTTTTAATACTTGAAAGGTAAGATAAGTTTCACTACTTAACTGACTGTGTGTATGATAACTTTAGGCCTAAACTGATGAGAGAAGATTCTGGAAATTCTCACATCCTCCTTTCTTCCCCTCTATTGCAATAGGCCCTTTGTACCTCTTTATGTAATGTGATTCACCCCAATCAATCTCCTCCATCATCCTGTCTCTTTACCATCCACACTTTTTCAGGAGATATTGTTTTTAAATCATTATATCAATCATGTATAAGTCATGAGTGTCCATCACTTCTGGCTAAGTATATTCTCTCTAAAAGAGTTATCATTCTTGAGAATTAGGAGAATCTTTCTCCCAGGTGGTGATATAGACAGTTTTATCTTATTGGATAGCATTTTTTTCTTTACCACCCTTTTTTCACCTTTTCATGTGTTTTTTGAGTCTCCTGTTTCATGTCCATATTTTCTATTTATCTCTGTTCTTTTCTTTTTTCTTTTTTTAATTTATTTATTTTTATTCTCATTTTGTATAAATGTTTTTTTTACATCAATAAAATATTCTTGTTTACAAGTAAACAAAATACCCCTCCTCCCCCATGAATATAGATAGACTTGTTTGGGAAAAAAAAAGTAAAGGGGAGAGAAAAAAATTAAAATAAAAAATAATAATAGTAATAATTGTAGGTATGGCCAGGTGGCCAATGGACGAAGCACCAGCCCTGGAGCCATGAGCACCCTAGTCCATATCCAGCCTCTAAACCCAACAATCACCCAGCCATGTGACATGCAAGGCACCCGATCCCCACTGCCCTGCAAAAAGGAAAAAAAAGAAAGGAAAAAAAGACCCAAAATAAAATAAAATACTAATAATAGTAGGGGTGGCTGGGTGGCAGACAGAGCATTGGCCCTTGAGCCAGGAGCACCTGGGTCCAAATCTGACCCCAGACACCCAAAGATCACCCACTATGTGGCCCCAGGCAGGCCATCCAGCCCCACTTGCCCTGCACCCTCCCGCAAATAATAATAACAAAAATGTGCTTGAGTCTTTGTGATCTCATTCTTTATGATAAGTCCATCACAAAACTTATTTCCATATTTTTCCACCGTTGCCATTGCTGATCGTAACTCCCTCCTTTCTTATTTCTCCACTACCATGTACTCTATTTTCTCTCTCCTTTCACTATGACTCTGCTGTAGGGTTGCTGAGTGGTACAGCAGACAGATCCCTGGTCCTGGGGCCAAGAAGCCCTGAGCCCCCATACCACCCCTTAGGCCCAGAATCCACCCAGCCCTGTGGTCCTGGGCAGGCCCTTCCATTCCCAGCCCCTTGCAAGAAGTAAGAAAGAAAATGTGTTATATCTGACCACTCTCCCCCCACAGTCCATCCTCTCCTCCTCCATTCACATCCCCACCCCTTCCCCCCTGCTCCCCTCTCCTTCTTACTGCAGATGTCTATACCCCATTGAGTATATTTGCTGTTTCCTCTCCTAGCCATCTCTGATGAGAGCAAAGTTTCCCTTATTCCCCCTTGATTCCCCCCTTCCATATGGTTGCAATAGCTCATTGTAATAAAAAAATCTTACGTGAAATATCTTGGACTATTCCCCCTCTCCTTTTTCTTTCTCCCATTCCATTTCCCTTTTTTTCTATTGACTCCATTTTTACACCATATTTTATCTTCGAATTCAGCTTTCTCCTGTGCTTCAACTATAAAAGCTCTCTCTACCTGCTCTATTAACTGAGAAGGTTTATATGAGTATTATCAGTGTCATTTTTCTATGCAGGAATACATGCAGTTCATCCTCATTAAGTCCCTCATATTTCCCCCCTCTCCTTCAATCTCCATGCTTCACCTGAGTCCTGTATCTGAAGATCAAACCTTCTGTTCAGCTCTGGCCATTCCAAAAGGAACACTTAAAATTCCCCTGGTTCATTGAAAGTCCATCTTTTTCCCTGGAAAAGGACATTCAGCCTTGCTGGGTAGTTCATTCTTGGCTGCATTCTAAGCTCTCTTGCCTTCCGGTATATTGTATTCCAAGCCCTATGAGCTTCCAATGTAGCTGCGGCTAAGTCCTGTGTGATCCTGACTGCAGCTCCACGATAGGCCTTCAGAGAAAATAGAACAATAATAGAAAGGGAGTGGTAAACATCACTTTCACAAAAATTGGCCAAGTATTAGTGGATAAAAACCTCACAATCAAATGCAGAAAGGTAGAAATATTAATATATCCTTCTCAGATCATGATGCAATAAAATTAAATTACTAAATGGCCATGAAAATATTGACTAAAATTAATTAGAAACAAATATAATCATGAAGAATGAATGAGGCAAGCAATAAATCATACACTCAATCAATAGTTTCATCTATTAGAAAGAAAATAATAAAACAAAATACCAAAACTTATGGAATATAGTCAAAGCAGTTATTGCAGGAAATTTTATTTCTCTAAAATAGAGAAAAAAGACTTCAATGAATTGAAATTAGAACTGAAAATAAAGTTAGGAAAAGGGACAAATTAAAAATATCCAACTAAATACCAAATTTATATTTGGAAATTCAAAGAAGAAATTAATAAAACTGAAAGTAAAGAAATTCATTTAAATAATTAATAAAGTAAAAGAGTGGGTTTTTTGAAAAAAGACCAACAAAATAGATAACATTTACTTAATTTGATTTGAAAAAGAAAGAAAAAACAAAATATCCATATTAAAAATGGAGATAATGAATTTAACACCTGTAAAAAGAAAATTGAAGCAATAATTAGAAGCTATTTTCAAAAAAAATATTCATTTATATTTGAATTTTACATTTTTCTCACTTCCCTATTCCCAACACCCCCAGAGAAGGCAATCTGTTAATCTTTATATTGTTTCCATGCTTATATCAATCTAAATTGAATGTGTTGAGAGAGAACTAACATCCTTAAGTAAAAATAAAAAAAAAATTTAAGAGATAGCAAAATTACATAATAAGATAATGTTTTTTTTTTTTAATTAAAGGTAATAGTCTTTGGTCTTTGTTCAAACTCCACAATTCTTTCTCTGTATGCAGATAGTATTCTCCATCACAGTTACCCCCCAAATTGTACCTGATTGTTGCTCTTATGAAATGAGCAAGTCCATTAAGATTGATCATAAACACGATGTTTCTGTTATGGTGTACAATATTCTTCTAGTTCTGCTCATCTCACTCAGCATCATTTCATGCAAATCCATCCAGGCTTCTCTGAATTCCCATCCCTACTGGTTTCTAATAGAACAAAAGTGTTCCATAGCATACATATACCACAATTTGTTCTGTCATTTCCCAATTGATGGACATGCACTCAATTTCCATTTCTTTGCCACCAAAAACAGAGTTGCTTTGAATATTTTTGCACAAGTGATGCTTTTAACATGTTTCATAATCTCTTCAGGGTATAGATCCAGATTGCTAGATCAAAGGATATGCAAGTTTTTATTGCCCTTTGGGAGTAATTCCAAATTGCTTTCCAGAAAGTTTGAATGAGTTCACAGCTAAACCAACAATGCATTAGTGTCCTAGATTTCCCACATCCTTTCCAACATTGATCATTGTCCTCTCTAGTCATTTAGGCCAGTCTGAGAGGTGGGAAGTGGTATCTCAGAGATGCTTTAATTTACTTTTCTCTAATAATTAATGATTTAGAGCAATTTTTCATATGTCTATGGATCACTTTGATTTCCTCATCTGTAAATTGTCTCCACATATCCTTTGACCAATTGATAATTGGGGAATAGCTTATTTTTTTTAAAATTTGACTCAGTTCTAGGGGCAGCTAGGTGGAGCAGTGGATAGAGCACTGGCCCTGGAGTCAGGAGGACCTGAGTACAAATCCAGCCTCAGACACTAAATAATTACCTAGCTGTGTGGTCTTGGGCAAGCCATTTAACCCCATTGCTTTGCAAAAACAAAACAAAACAGAAAAATGACTCAGTGCTGTATATATTTTAGAAATGAATCCTTTCTCAGAAATACTAGTTGTAAAGATTGTTTCCTCATTTACTACATTTCTTTTGATCTTTCTTATAGTGGTTTTGTCTGCGTGAAAGTTTTTTATATTAATGTAATCAAAATTATTTAGTTTGTTTTCAATGATGTTATACATTTCTTCCTTGATTATAAACTGCTTCCTTTTCCATAGATCTGATAGGTAAACAATTCTTTGATTTCTGAGTTTGCTTATAATATTGTCTTTTATGTCTAAATCCTGTATTCATTTTGATCTTATCTTGGTATAGGGTGTGAGGTATTCATCTAATCCAAGTTTCTGCCACATTAGCTTCCAATTTTCCCAACAGTTTTTATTGAAGAGAGAGTTTTTATCCCAAAAGGTGGACTCTACAGGTTTATCAAACAGAAGATTACTATAATCACTTCCTGCTATTACACATTGTCTATTCCATTGATCACTACTCTATTTCTTAGCCAATACCAGACACTTTTGATGACACACAGTTTATAATATAATTTTAGATCTGGTAGGGTTAAGCCACATTCTTTTGCACATTGTTTCATTAAATTCCTGGAAATTCTTGATTTTTTATTTCTCCATATGCATTTTTTTCTAACACATTAAAGTATTATTTTGGAATTTTGAATGGTAGGGCACTAAATAAGTGGTTTAATTTAGGTAGAATTGTCATTTTTATTATATTAGTTCATTCTATCCATGAGAAGGTGATATTTGTCCAGTTTTTAAATCTGATTTTATTTGTGAGAGAATTGTTTTGCAGCTGTTTTCACAGAGGTTCTGAGTCTGCCTTGGCAGTTAGACTCCCAAGTATTTTATATTGTCTGAAGTTATTTTGAATGGGATCTCTGCTTCTAGCTCTTGCTACTGTATCTTGCTAGTAATATACAGAAGTTCTGAGGATTTATGAGGGTTTATTTTACATGCTGTGACTTTGTTAAAGTTGCTAATAGTATCTAATAGTTTTTAGATGATTTTTTAGGATTCTCTAGGTATACCATCATATTGTCTATGAAGAGTGAGAGTTTTGGGGGCAGTTAGGTGGTGCAGTGGATAGAACACTGATCCTGGAGTCAGGAAGACCTGAGTTCAAATTTGACCTCAAACACTTCTTTTTTTTCCTTTTCCTTTTCTTTTTTTTTTTTAAGTTTTTGCAAGGCAATGGAGTTAAGTGGCTTGCCCAAGGCCACACAGTTAGGTAATTATTAAGTGTCCGAGGCCAGATTGAACTAAGGTACTCCTGACTCCAGGGCTGGTGCTCTATCTACTGTGCCACCTAGCTACCCTGGCCTCAGATATTTAATAATTGCCTAGCTGTGTGACCTTGGGCAAGTCACTTAATGCCATTGCCTTAAACAAATAAAAAAAACTTTTAAAGAGTGAGAGTTTTGTTTCTTCCTTCCCAATTTTAATTCCTTCAATTTCTCTTTCTTCTCTTATTCCTGAAGCTAACATCTCTAACACAATATTGAATAGTGGTGGTGATAATGGGTATCCTTGTTCTACCTCTCATCTTCTTGGGAATGCCTCTAGCTTATCCCATTGCATATAATGGTTGCTGATGGTTTCAGATAAATACTGCTTATCATTCTAAGGAACAATCCATTCATTTCTATACAGTCTAGTGTTTGTAGTAGGAATGGGTGTTGCATTTTGTCAAAGGCTTTTTCAGCATCTTTTGAGATAATCATATGATTTCTGATAGGTTTGTTATTGATATAGTTAAACTTAACAGTTTTCCTAATATTGAACCAACCCTGCATTCCTGGGATAAATCCTGCTTGGTCATAGTGTATTATCCTAGTTAAAACTTACTCAAACTACTTTGCTAAGATTTTATTTAAGACTTTTGTATCTATATTCATTAGATAGATGGGTCTATAATTTTCTTTCTGTTTTGACTCTTCCTGACCATATGGGTACACCAACCTCACCTATTTTGCCAAAGAGTTTATAGAGAATTGGAACTAATTGTCCCTTAAATGCTTGGTAGAATTAACTTGTGAATCCATCTGGCCATGGAGATTTTTTCTTAAGGAGTTCAATAACGCCTTGTTGAATTTCTTTCTCTGAGGTAGGGTTATTTAGGTATCCAATTTCCTCTTCTTTGACCTTAGCAATTCATATTTTTGTAAATATTCATCTATTTGACAGAGATTATAAAATTTATTAGTATACAGTTGGGTAAAATAATTCTGCATTGTTACTTTAATTTCCTCATCATTGGTGGTGAGTTAACTTTTTCATGTATGGTGCTGGTAATCTGGTTTTCTACTTTCCTTTTTTTAATCAAATTAACTAGAGTTTTATCAAATATACTGGTTTTTTTCATAAAACCAATTCTTGGTTTTATTTATTTATTCATTAGTTTTCTTGCTTTTGATTTTATTCATTTGGCCTTCAATTTTTGGAATTTCTAATTTTGTATTTAATTGGCGGGGTTATTTTGATATTTCTTTTATTTTTATTTACATGTTTAGTCCATTGATTTTCCTCTTTCTCCAATTTATTCATGTAAGCATTTAATGATATACTATATCCCCTGGCAACTGACGACTTTATTCCATAAGTTTTGGTATTTTGTCTCATTATTGCCATTATCTAGGATCAATTAATAAATTATTTTTATAATTTTATGTTTGATCCACTCATTCTTAAAAATAAGGTTATTTAGTTTACAGTCAGTTTTAGGTCTATCTCTCCCTGGTCCATTATTGCATGTGATTTTTATTACATTACAATCTAAGAATGATGTATCCACTATTTCTACCTTTCTGCATTAGATTATTAGGTTTTTATGACTTAATTCATGGCCAATTTTTGTGTAAGTGAAATTTACTGGAGAAAAAAAAATATTCCTTTCGATCCCCATTCAACTTTCTCCAGAGGTCTACCATGATGGCTAGGTTTTCTAAAATGCTATTTACAACCTTAACTTCCTTCTCGTTTATTTTATGGTTAGATATATATCTAAATCTGACAATGGGAGGTTGAAGTCTCCCACCAATATAGTTTTGCTGTCTATGTATTCCTGTAGCTTATTCAACTTCTCCACTAAGAATTTGGATGCTATATCACTTGGTTCATACATATTTAGTATAGACATTGCTTCATTATTTGTGGTACCTTTTCTGAGGATATAGTTTCCTCTTTTCATTATACCTATTTTTGCAGCTTCTTGTCTGAGATAAGGATTATTAGCTCTGTTTTTTTTTTTTACTTCAGCTGAAGCAAATTGTATTTTTCTTTAATCTTTTACCTTTACTCTGTATGTATGTCTCTGATTCAAATGTGTTTCTTGTAAACAGCACATAGTAGGATTCTGGTATTTAATCCAGTTTGCTATTCACTAAGTTTTATTGGAGAGTTCATCCCATTCACATTCAAATTTCTAGTTACAACTCTTTATTTTCCTCCATGATATCTTCCTTCTTTTTTTGTTTTCCCCCTTTTTTCACTTTACCCATATTCCCCCATATTTTGTTTCTGAACAACACCACCTTCAATGTGTTTTCCCCCTTGTATGCAATCTTCCCCTTTATTTCCCCTTTCCCTTTGCTATTTCTTCCTTTTGTTAGTTCCTCTTTTCCTCCCCCCTACCCCTTTACCCTTTTAATACTTGAAAGGTAAGATAAGTTTCACTACTTAACTGACTGTGTGTATGATAACTTTAGGCCTAAACTGATGACAGAAGATTCTGGAAATTCTCACATCCTCCTTTCTTCCCCTCTATTGCAATAGGCCCTTTGTACCTCTTTATGTAATGTGATTCACCCCAATCAATCTCCTCCATCATCCTGTCTCTTTACCATCCACACTTTTTCAGGAGATATTGTTTTTAAATCATTATATCAATCATGTATAAGTCATGAGTGTCCATCACTTCTGGCTAAGTATATTCTCTCTAAAAGAGTTATCATTCTTGAGAATTAGGAGAATCTTTCTCCCAGGTGGTGATATAGACAGTTTTATCTTATTGGATAGCATTTTTTTCTTTACCACCCTTTTTTCACCTTTTCATGTGTTTTTTGAGTCTCCTGTTTCATGTCCATATTTTCTATTTATCTCTGTTCTTTTCTTTTTTCTTTTTTTAATTTATTTATTTTTATTCTCATTTTGTACAAATTTTTTTTTACATCAATAAAATATTCTTGTTTACAAGTAAACAAAATACCCCTCCTCCCCCATGAATATAGATAGACTTGTTTGGGAAAAAAAAAGTAAAGGGGAGAGAAAAAAATTAAAATAAAAAATAATAATAGTAATAATTGTAGGTATGGCCAGGTGGCACAATGGACGAAGCACCAGCCCTGGAGCCATGAGCACCCTAGTCCATATCCAGCCTCTAAACCCAACAATCACCCAGCCATGTGACATGCAAGGCACCCGATCCCCACTGCCCTGCAAAAAGGAAAAAAAAGAAAGGAAAAAAAGACCCAAAATAAAATAAAATACTAATAATAGTAGGGGTGGCTGGGTGGCAGACAGAGCATTGGCCCTTGAGCCAGGAGCACCTGGGTCCAAATCTGACCCCAGACACCCAAAGATCACCCCACTATGTGGCCCCAGGCAGGCCATCCAGCCCCACTTGCCCTGCACCCTCCCCCAAATAATAATAACAAAAATGTGCTTGAGTCTTTGTGATCTCATTCTTTATGATAAGTCCATCACAAAAGTTATTTCCATATTTTTCCACCGTTGCCATTGCTGATCGTAACTCCCTCCTTTCTTATTTCTCCACTACCATGTACTCTATTTTCTCTCTCCTTTCACTATGACTCTGCTGTAGGGTTGCTGAGTGGTACAGCAGACAGATCCCTGGTCCTGGGGCCAAGAAGCCCTGAGCCCCCATACCACCCCTTAGGCCCAGAATCCACCCAGCCCTGTGGTCCTGGGCAGGCCTTCCATTCCCAGCCCCTTGCAAGAAGTAAGAAAGAAAATGTGTTATATCTGACCACTCTCCCCCCACAGTCCATCCTCTCCTCCTCCATTCACATCCCCACCCCTTCCCCCTGCTCCCCTCTCCTTCTTACTGCAGATGTCTATACCCCATTGAGTATATTTGCTGTTTCCTCTCCTAGCCATCTCTGATGAGAGCAAAGTTTCCCTTATTCCCCCTTGATTCCCCCCCTTCCATATGGTTGCAATAGCTCATTGTAATAAAAAAATCTTACGTGAAATATCTTGGACTATTCCCCCTCTCCTTTTTCTTTCTCCCATTCCATTTCCCTTTTTTTCTATTGACTCCATTTTTACACCATATTTTATCTTCGAATTCAGCTTTCTCCTGTGCTTCAACTATAAAAGCTCTCTCTACCTGCTCTATTAACTGAGAAGGTTTATATGAGTATTATCAGTGTCATTTTTCTATGCAGGAATACATGCAGTTCATCCTCATTAAGTCCCTCATATTTCCCCCCTCTCCTTCAATCTCCATGCTTCACCTGAGTCCTGTATCTGAAGATCAAACCTTCTGTTCAGCTCTGGCCATTCCAAAAGGAACACTTAAAATTCCCCTGGTTCATTGAAAGTCCATCTTTTTCCCTGGAAAAGGACATTCAGCCTTGCTGGGTAGTTCATTCTTGGCTGCATTCTAAGCTCTCTTGCCTTCCGGTATATTGTATTCCAAGCCCTATGAGCTTCCAATGTAGCTGCGGCTAAGTCCTGTGTGATCCTGACTGCAGCTCCACGATATTTGAACTGTGTCCTTCTGGCTGTGTGTAATATTTTCTCTTTGACTTGGGAGTTCTGGAACTTGGCTGTAATATTCCTAGGGGTTGGTTTTTTGAGATCTCTTTCTCTGGGAGATCGGTGGATTCTCTCCATTTCTATTTTGCCCTCTGCTTCTAGAATATCAGGGCAATTTTCCTGTAGTAATTCTTTGAAAATGATGTCAAGGCTCTTTTCCTGATCATGACTTTCAGGTATTCCAATAATTTTTAAATTATCTTTCCTAAGTCTGTTTTCCATATCAGTTGTTTTTTCAATGAGATATTTCACATTTTCTTCTAATTTTTCATTTTTTTGTTTTGAAATATTGATTCCTGATTTCTTGTAAATTCATCAATATCCCTGAATTCTATTCTTTGTCTGAAGGATTTGTTCTCCTCAGAGAGTTTTCTTATCTCTTTTTCCATCTGGCCAATTTTGCTTTTTAAAGCATTCTTCTCCTCAATAACTTTTTGAACTGTTTTATCCATTTGACCTAAGCTGGTTTTTAGCATGCTATTTTCTTCAGCATTTTTTTGGATTTCCTTGACTAAGCTGCTGACTTCATTTTCAAGTTTTTCCTGCATCTCTCTCCTTTCTTTTCCCAGTTTGTCTTCCAACTCCCTCATTTGATTTTCAAAGTCTTCTTTGAGCTCTGTCATAGCCTGAGCCCAATTTCTGTTTTTCTTGGAATCTTTAGATGCAGGAGCTTGTGCTTCCTCATCTTCAGACTGAGTATTTTGGTCCTTCTTGGGCTCATTTGCAAAATATTTCTCAATAGTCTTCTTTTTGTTTCTCTGCTTGCTCATTTTACCAGCCTGGGCCTGGTTTGGGGTGTTTCTTGAGCTTTTGGGACACTCCCACAAGGGTCTCAGTGTGTGAGGCTCTGTCCTCCCTCCTGGTCTGTGAATGACCATAAGCACCTCCCTCTGCCACGGGGCTGAGGTGGGGGGGGTTCCTGCTGTTCTATTGGGGGGCCTAGACTGCTATCAGGATCTGAATGTGGTCAGAGCCCCATAGTCCTGTTCCAGAGGCAGAGGACAGAGCTCTGCAGTCTCTCTTCACTCCCCTCCCTCAGCTCAATGGGCTCATGCCCTGTGGCCTCCTGCTTACCAGCTCTGCCTGCTTCTGTTTCCTGGATCAGGGCTGGGGAAAGACCATGCTGCTTGCTGTGTGCTCTGAGGGCTGGGCTCCACGTGTTCGCTCTGGCAGAGGTCCCCCGCTGTTCCCCCGCTTTGTGCCCGGTGCTCCTCGGGGTGCAGCACGGGAGACTCCCCCGTTGCTGTGAGCTGAGACTCCCAGCACCCTGGGGTTGCCTCCGGGAGGCTGAGGTTCTTTGGCTCTGGTGGGCCACCCCTCTGGCAGGCCGCCTCTCCAATCCCGGGGAGCAGAGCCTTTCTTCTCTTTTCCAGGTTACCTTGAGTGGAAGAACTGCCTCACTGGGACCCTTTGTGGGTTCCGTCTCTCGAAAGTTTAGTTTGAGTCCTTAGCTGATGAATTTTATCAGAGAGCTCCTAAGACTCGATCCCTTCTTGTCGCCATCTTGGCTCTGCCCACAGCAAGTAGCTCTGCTCTTTTCATCAGGAAGAGTTGAAAGTGTCCTATTTCATTAAATGTCCATCTTTTCTCCTGGAAGAGAAGGCTCAGTTTTGCGTGACAGTGGAGTCTTGGTTGCATTCCAAGCTTCTTTGCTCTTTAGAATATCTCCCTTTGATCCCTTAATGTTTATTCAGCCAGGTCCTGTGTAATCCTTATTGTGTCTCCTTGGTATTTAAATTGTTTTTGTCTGGTTACCTGCAGGATTTTTCTCTTATCTGAAAGTTCTGGAATTTGGTCCAAATACTCCATGTTTTCATTTTAGGATCTCTTTCCAAAGGAGATAAATGCATTCTTTCAATAACTATTTTGTCCTCTGGTTCTCTGATATCAGGTCAATTTTCCATCACTAAATCCTGTAATAATAAATCCAGACTTTTTTTTTTTCTCTTTGATGTTTTCAGGAAGTACAATGTTTCTTAGATTGTCTCTCCAAGTTCTATTCTCAAAGTCATTGGTTTTGCCTATGAGGTAGTTTACATTTTCTTCTATTTTTTCAATTTTTTTGTTTTGTTTAACAGATTCTTTTTGTCTCCTGAAGTCATTAGTTTCCACAGATTTAGGAGATGAACGACTTTGATGGAAGCAGCAACTCTTGACAGTCCAAAGAACTAAGACAACTGTATTAGACTGGTAATGGTCTATATTATTCCCAACTAGAGGAAGAAAAGCAAAACAAAACAAAATGCACAGAAAAAAATGCACCCTACCAAATCTGATGAACATTTTATAAAAATTATCTCTTACCCTTAATCCTATTTCCTCATAACAAAAATTACTAATTTGTAATAATATTTGACAAAAATATGTATATAAAATATTAATCTGACTGTTCCCTACTCAGGGGAGGGGTGGGAAGGAAAGGTGGAAGGTGTAACTTGGAATTATGTATGCACAAATGGATTAAAATTTTTAAAAATTAAAAAAACTTGCTTAGATATTACAATAAAAGTGAAACAAGGATATCCAATTTCTTCAGAATCACTGAAAATCAGAACTGGAAGAGGACTCAGAGACCACTGGTATTCCCTACCCAGACTTATTTTATTTTGTTTGCCTAGTTAAAAGAGGACATTTTTTGGTCTCATTTCTTAACCTAACCTTAATCATTGAATGGGCACTGCCTGTGACAAATTGAAACCTGGGAAAGAACTTAGTTTAAAAAGACAAAGACCTTTTATTGCATTTGGAACCATTTCTAGTTGCCTTGATTTCTATATTGCCAATGGACCCAGAAGCAATAGTGAACCTGGTGACTTTGTACAGCCCTTGCTGACTTAAATTCAATATACTTACAGATCATGGCACCAACTGCTTGATGTTTTAGTCCTCTTTGAGAATGAAGAACAAACCAAGACAAGTAATTATATAACTGTAATGGGGTGGGGTGAGAAAAGGGAATGCTTGGGAGAGGGGAGGAAGAAAGGAACAAGTATTTATGAGCATATAGTATGAGCTAGCCACTGGGGATATTAATTCAAGCAAAAAGAAAAACTTGTCCTCAAGGAACTTACATTCTAGAAGGGAAGATATCATAAAAGAGAGTTAAAAAGCAGAATAGAGATGAACATACTTAGTATTGAGGTATGAGTTTTGAAATGCAAAAAGCAGCAGCAGAGCAAGAAGAGAAATGAAGACTGATCATACTGGGAACCTCCATAAAATAGAGCTTACTAAGAATTTGCCAAAGGAAGGTGATGAAAAGTAGAGTAGATTGGTGGAAAGATATTCCAAGATAGAAATACTACATTTATTTTTGGATATTACTAGGCAAGACAGACTCAGGTACAAGGAAATGTAGAATAAGACAATAACTGAGGCTTCCTTTTTGATATCTAAAGATCAGGAGGATGAAAAAGGATAATTAGACCAGAAGGCAGAAAACTATATTCCAACAGACAACTCAATCTGACACTTGTGCTTCTATGACATTTGAGATGAAAATAGTTTTTATATTTTTAAATAATTTTTTTGGATCCTCAGTCTATAGACCATTCAAAAACAGGCATCAGGCAAGATTTGACTTTTGGATTATAGTTTGTAAGCCCCTGGTTTAAATTGCCTAAAATAGCATCAGCAATGTAGAAAATGTGTACCTGCTTTCCAGGACCGTGGTGAATTATATCACACTGGTCTAACATATAGTTGAGGATAGTCTTTTTGCACTATTGTTAAATGGAGAAGCCAATGACTTGTTCATCAAATAGTAAGGCAAAAATGTCTTGAGGGCCATATTCTTCCTCCTTGTATGCCTAAGAAACAGACTTAGAGTTTTGTCTTTTTCTTTCATTCACTCCATTCTGGTTACAGGGAATGGAATCTCTGAAGCAACAAAGGAATTCAAACCATAGGGATTCTGGAGTTTAAGAATGCAGGCCAGGGATTGCCATCTAAATCAGTAGTGAATCCTAAAAGAACTAAAGACCATAGAAATTTTACCAACTGGACTTTGGCCAACAAATGCTATGCAGTGACTGAATAAAACAGTGACCCTAATCCCTGTCTCTTATTTATTCCCCTTGCTAATGAATGTGAGATGATAAATATGCATCCTTACTATACCTTTGAAATAAATCTTCCTTTGTAAAAATTAATGTAATATGAGATGGTTAAATAGAACTAGAATGTTAGTCACTAGACCTGAAGAGAAATACAGACTGTCAAGGCTTGAGACAATGGCAGGAAAAAAGAGTGATTTTTCTCATTCCCTTAGAATAGTGGAAAATCAGAAGTGGGAAGAGGAGGAATCAAATGACACAGGTAAAATTCAGATCTAGTCATGAACAAGTCTATTATGTCACTCACAGAATCTTCAATGAGAGAATCAATTATCTTCAACAGACCAAGTCTAATGCATCTTCTATGTGACAACTCTTCAAAAAATTAAGACCACTCTCATGTCCCTTCAATCTCCTCTTCTTTAGCTTAATATCTTCATTTCCTTCCATTGACTCATATAGCATAATGGTGAGAAATTCCCTATCATCCTGATGGCATTCTTCCAAATATCTTCAATGCTGTTCCTAAATCATAACACCTGGGATTGAACATGGTATTCTAGATCATCTGACAAGGTTGAAGTACACTGAGATTATCATATCTTGTTTTGGGGCACATTGATGATCTTAAAGGAGATTAAAATAGTTTTAGCTTTTTGGCTGGCACTTCACACTGTTGAAACATATTTTGGTTTCAACACACTGACCATCCTTCCCACTTTTTTCTTTTTTAATAGGCATGGTTATCTAGACAAGTTGTTCATATCTTTTATTTTTAAAGTGGGATCTATGAGATCAAATGGAGAAATTTATTTTACATTTAGTCTCAATAAATATCAGATTATTTCTATTACAATTGTCCACTATTGGAGTATGCTGAATATTTTTATATTTATCACCAGAGTAATAATTATTCCTTCTAACTTTGTGTCATATACAAATTTGATGGGCATGTCAACTTTGTCTTCATTCACTGTTAATTCATTGAACAGTGGAGGCCTGAAGGCAAATCCCTTGCCAGCAATCTCCTTTCTTTTTTAAAAATTTTTATTTATTTAAGGCAACGGGGTTAAGTATCTTGCCTAATATGACATAGTTAGACAGTTATTAAGTGTTTGAGCTCATATTTAAGGTTTGAGATCAAATACTCCTGGTTCTGGGGCTGGTGCTCTATCCATTGTGGCACCTAGCTGCCCCCTAGCAATCTTCTTTCAAGGTAAGAACAGGTGTCTAGTTTTTGGATCCATATCGAATAGTTCTCTCCTTCTTGTTCACATGAAAGTATGAAAAATATTGTCAACTATTTTCTGAAGAAGTGTTAAGTATGAGAATGATGATGTCATAAATACATGAAATCTCTGCCAGCAGAAGTTAAAATAAAATTATATTCAAGAAATTTATAGGAATGCAGAGTATGCAATGAAATGGTACCAAATGTCTTGTATGGATTATGAGTATATCACTGACTGCAATTATTCAGCTCTAAAACATCAAGTTATTTTCATCACCAGATTGGTTAATGAAAAAAAGATTAAATAGTCTGGCATTGTGTAGAAACAAGAAAAAGCTGATTGAATTTTTCATTGGAATTTAGTAAATAAGTTCTTTAAAAAGAATTTTTAAATGATTGCTCCATTTTATGATCCTGAAAGTGATAATTGATGAAATGTACTGTTTAATTTAGGAAATTCACAGTTTGGAAATGGACATAACATTTGGAACTGCCTTGAAAGTATTTGTGTAATTTGTTTTTTAAGATTTTTTTGAATTGCATTAATTTTAAAAAGCAAAAATGTATCTTTCTTCAAAAGGGTGTCATTGGAGATCATGATAAGCATGAAATATGTTCAAATAGATTAAGTTGGCCTATGTTTTGATTCTTCCTAAGCTGTTTTCTTTTCTTGAACATTTACTTCTTTGTTTATCATTGGTATAGAGACTAAAAACAAGTGTCTTTTGAGTATGAGAGATCTGTCATTTGATTACCTGAAGGAAATTAAAATGATGTAATAAGTCAAATAGAATATTGAGCAATCATTCAGACAATCTGGTTGATGTACAGGGCAGCAATTCCTTAGACATTCTCAGAGTTTCTATTCTACCCCCGGATATAAGAAAAAATTCCCTTGTCTATAGGACCCCCTTTGGAAGTCAATGCAAATTAATGTACTTCTTCATGTTCTGCATAAATTGGACATCAGAGGCAAGGGATGTTTCTCATAAACACTATAGAAGGTGCATTGGGCTATAATTACTATCTATAATAATAGCAAAACCATAGCTTCCATTAAGCAAACCATGTACGATAATGCTCATTTTATTCTTGGCTTTTGAAATCATTACATTTGGAAAAGAGCATTTTCATTGAATTAATCACTTCTTAGAGTTAATATCAACTCAGATTATTCTGTGATTAATGTTCAAGAACCATGTGCTTCTGGATCACTGATGTCAAATGAACATGATGGGCTCTGTTTCATCTCTTCAGGCTCAGGAAACATGCTAAGTATGCATTTTTCCAGGCTCCAGGGCAAATAAAAGCATTCCTGACTTTTCCTATATTCTCCTTTGACAGAAGGTAAAGTCTTGCTGAGCATTTTAAGAGCTTGCCCGATTTGTAATCTAAAAAGATTATTTCTAAATCCTGCTTCCAGAGTTGAAATCTGAGCAGCAGACTTGGACTTCCCAGGGAGTAGTTGTGTTCAATGAACAATCCACAGAACCTCTTTTTACTTCATGAATTTGTGAAACATTGCTTTGAATCAAAATAATAGTACAATTCTTTTCCATATCCATATATGGGACAGACTGGTACAAAAAAGTCATAAGCATCTCTTCAACTCTTCAGCTATCATCTATTTTGTTAACTTTACATTCTTTTTCTTTTATAATACATACTTCACAGTCTTAAGTACAGATCAAGTAAAGATGTGTCTTGAGTTCTCTATTGGATATCAGGCTCAAAGCCTCATAAAAACATTGAAAAAGCTTGATAAGTCTAGTGCCACATATATTTCTAGTCTCAAATCCTACTATGCCCCTCTGTATTTTTCTCTAGTCCAGCCTAGCTGGACTATTCCATATGTATCATACAATGTACATTCTTTCTGACCTCTCCCGCTTTGTCCTATTTCTTGTACATGCTATCATTGTCCCAATTTAAAAAATCAGCTCAAATGCAACTCCTTCCTAAATTATTTCCTGATTCCACAAATTGGTAATGAGTTTTCAACTCTAATATAACTTACTTTCTAGTATAATTTTGTTTCAAAATGTATTTATTATAAATTATTTTGCATTAGCCCTTTGTATAGAATCATTTCCCATTACTGGACTATAAGCTTCAAGAGGCAAGTATTAGATATTATTAAATTTTGTGTTTACCTATGAACCTAAAACAATTTAGTGTTAGTATAAGAATAGACAATATAAATGTTTGTTGAATTGAATTCACTATGACTTCAATTTCAAACTGTTCCCACAGAATTTCTACTTGTCATATATATATGGATGAGGGTGTGGTGAGAGAAAGATAACTGTATCAGATAATAGTTAAATATGGAATGGATCCTCATGAAGCTACTCAATGACAGAGGTGTTTCATAACCATTGTATAATATTAGACTTGGATATTAAAGATTTCAAGTTTCTATATCAAAATTGCCACATTTATCTAAACTATAATTTACATATATCTTCAAAATCAAAATTATCCAAATGTCTTGGCAGCTTCTCACATAACTTTATAATAAAGTGGAATTTTAATTTGCTTATCTTTTTTCCTTCTCTGAGAAAAACAAGCTTGGATGTTTGAAAAGAAATTACACCAAAGTAAAAGGTGAACAAATTATCTAACATTAGACCAGACAAAATTTTGGTACTTACATACATTGACCTGTATTTGCCACTGATCAGACTCCATGATCTCCTATTAGCTAACAACTCTCTCAAGATTCTGTTACTCCTGGTTTTAGTATACAAAGACAAGTTAATTTATGAAGACAAATACACTATGCTAATAGGGATGGGTGTGTTGCCTGTGTTGCTTATATTTTCCCTATCATTTATTCTGCTCCTATGCAAGAATGGCAAAGCAAGTCATGGAGTCATTGAGAGTTAAAAAAAATCCTTCTATTTCCTAAGATATAATGTTATACTCTAGAAAGAAAACTATCCAGGGAGAAGAAATCCAATAGCCTTCCTTAAAGTCAAATAGTTAATAATAATAATTTTTGGAAATGATGAAAATAATGATAAATGTAGGAGGGACTGCAGAAAAAAGAGGAACATTGATTCAATATTGGTAGAGCTATGAATTGGCATACCATGAGAGAAAGGAATTATGAATTAGTTCCTCAAGTTACTAAACTGCACAGTACTGCCTAGCTATCATTACCAAGAAGACAAGGTCTGTTAAATTGCACCAATTCTCCAGGCTTCTTCAGTACCCTTAAAGGGTATAAGACCGTCTAGGTTCTCTGCAAGTGGTTCCAGTTCCTAATGAGGGTGTGTCTTCAAGTGTGTGTTCAATGAGAACCCCAGAACCTAGTAGCAGGTTTTTCAGTTACAAATAACCAATAGAATTAATACTAACTCTTAGAAGAAAATAAATGCTTGAATGTCACAATCACAATTTTATTAATTCCAACATATGAGAGGAATATTTTTTCCCCACTTAAACCATCTCAGTCTCTGTGGAGGGGAAGGTGATTAGGTTTGTAACTTAATTGACTTCCTATAGAGAATAGTTCACGGAATACTGATTGTCAAGTCTAGAATGGCCTTCAAATTCAACTCTCCAGGTACCTCGTTTGCCTTCTGAACTGGCTAACTGTAGCATTCCATTTGGAATCCAACGTTACTTTAGTTCAAACTTCTGGTGAGTAAAGAGAAGATTACCACTCACCATTTGAAACTGAGAACAAATGACACAGAAAGAATGCAATCATCTCCAGAAACAGAACAAAAGAGGGAGCATGGAAACCCTTCCCCTCTGGTGATATTCATCTTCTCAGCATAGCAAGACAACCTAAGAGGAAAAGAGAAAGACTTTTCCAGTCTAGATAGTTTTAACGATGCAACCTGTTACATTTATGTAATTAATCAAAATATGTTTTAACCTACTCATATAATCAGTATGTCTGTATTATAGGATTCAGAATCCTTCCATGTTAGGCAATCTAGGTGTAATCTAGATGTAATCTAGGATGTATACCCTTTGACCTAGTGATACCACTGCTAGACTACTGTGCAGATAATATAGATTTCTTAAAAAGTCAAAAGGACTTAAATATTCATTTTTTAAAAAGTTTAGTAACTTTCTTGTTAATAGTCAAAATCTAGAAACTGAGGAGGTAACTTCCCATTGAGTAATTGCTAAACACATTGACACTTATAAATGTAATGGAATATTATAAAATTACAAGAAAAAGATGAAATAGTTGAAATACAAAAGATATCTATGAATTGATGCAGAGTAGGGTGAAAGGAATAATTTGTAGAACACAAAATTATAGAGCAAAACATCTTTGAATAACTTTAAAATTCTGATCAATATATTTCAGTTCAGAGTACTAAAGATGAAATGCATTATTCAGAATAATGATTTTAAAATATAATGACATTTAATGTCTAGGTATTGCCAATTTGGGAATGGACTCGGTGTTTTATGATGAGTATTTTATTTATTTAATGGGGTGGGAAAGTTTTAAATGCATATAAATATAAAGCTATTTATTTTCTAAATTCCAATAACAGCTCATACATATAGAAAGCTTTAGTTTTGCCAAGTATTTAAGATAATATCACACATTTTCTCCTCTATAAAGCACAGTAAGCTATGTATCTATCTAGTTATTTACATGTTTTCTCCCCATTAGAATGCGTGCTCCATGAGGAAAGGAAATAATTTTGCCTCTCTTTCTCTTCCCAGGCCCTAAAACAGAATGTGGCACATAGTATAAGTTTGTTTGAGAGTGAAGATCAGCTTTTGAAATACCATATATCCCCATGTATAAGATGTACCAATTTTCAAAAAATTTGAGCTTTAAAAGCTGGAGCATCTTATTCAATGGTTGTAGATTTTTTTATATGACCATGGGAAGAAGAAACCTTACTGAAAAAGCCCTTGCAAAAGAAGGCCATGAGAGACAAGTCAACCAAATGGACTGATCATGCCCATAGGGTCCTAGAATAAAATCTGGATAGATGATTAAAGTGAGATTCAGAAAGATTAAATTACTTGCTTACTTAGTTAAATGACAGAGCCAGAATTTGAAACCAGATCTTTTGACTAAAGGCTTAGGATTTTCTTAGCTGTTGTGCAGTTGTTTCAGTTGTTTCAGACTTTTTGTGACCCCATTTGGGATTTTCGTGACTGGAGTGGCTTGCCATTTCCTTCTCCTAATCATTTTACATATGAAGAACTGAACAGTCACACAAATAATAACATAGATTGTACTCAGAAAGAGTAGTCTTCCTGATTTCAGATTGAGTGCACTATCCTCTGAACCACCAAGCTGCCCCACTTTTCCTTATACAGTTCTTAAAATTATTTCATAGTCTGCTTTATGGAGATAACTGTTTGATCACCTATTTCACTTTGTATGCCAGATCCACTAAACTGAAAGTTATTAAATAATAAGTAAGACTGGAAGTAACCTTAGAGATTACAAAGTTGAAACTTGATTTTGCACATGAGCAAACTAAGGGCATGAGTGACATGCCCATATTTTAAAAAGAAGGCAAAAACAAACAGCTTAGGATTTCATATCAAGTCTTCTGACTCCAAAGTGACAAAGCATCCTACCATATATCTCAAAGGTGCCTTACTTCTAGTCCAATGTCATATTTCAACCTTTCCAGAGCAGAAGTTGCATGCTTTTTGTAATTTTTTATATAACTGTTCTTATTTTTTAAACTGGAAAATGAAATTTGGGATTTCTCCTCTTGTTCTCTCTCATTTTTTATGCTAAATCCTTAGTTTGATGGTGGAGAATACTTTTTGAGGAAAATATCTCTCCCAGTGGAGACCTGTAATTATTCTACAACTTATAATCTTAATGACCGGGACTCTGAAAAATATAGGCCCAGGATCATATAGCTGGTATGTGTCATACTTTACTTGAACAAATGTTTCATCAGGTTGAGATAAGCTCTCTGTCCATTAGGTCAGTAACCTTTCCAATTCTTTTGTTTTCTTTTCATCTAAAGGAATACTCCAGAATTCAATTTCATCAGTAAAATTTTGATTTTTTTACTCCCTTCTTGAAACATAATTTGTGGCAAAGGGATCAGAAGTCTAAATAACTTTAGGATGAACTTTTAAAATGTAATTGTAAATGATAGTAGTAAATAATTATTTGAAAAAGTTTCCCCTGAAAGCACAACATTGAAAGTGGAAGCTTCTGCCATATTTCCATTTTCCTGAATAGTTAAGAATGCTAAAAGTGAAGTTAATTCTTGGTTCACAGAGAACTTTGCTTCCTGAAAAGAATAATATATAATATCTTGTATGCCAATTAGTTTGAACAAATATACTCTAATTTGCAATTATTATTTTATTACCATTATTTTAAATGAATCCATCCTTGAATTAAGGCTATCTTTGCTTTAGTAACAGTACTGTATGGACCACTATAAAAAATGAGCAAGGCTTTCATCCATTTATAATAAAAACTGAATGACTAAACAGACCTACATTTTTTTATTTGCATTAATGAGCTCATCCCAAAATATATATGCAATAATATTGAAAATTAAGTTATAAATGTAGGGATGTGCTACAAGTCACCACTAAAATCTGCATGTGAATGCATAATAATCACAAATCTACAATATTACAATATTAAAAAATACCCACAATTAAATTATCATGTGGAAATAATCATAATGTTATTGGAAACTCAATTATTGTGGCAACCTTTGTCGGGGAATTAGCAGGCTATGGCAAAGGCAAGTCAGACCTGAATTCATCAAATATATATTATCACAATATTACATGTTCACTTCGATTCCATGCAAAGACAAACATCCTCACTCACTAGTATCTGCTCAATGCATTTGTATTATTCATGAACAACTCTGTGATCTATTATACATACAAAACTGATTGTACGCTTGTTGCCGCAGGCTACAATGCAGACACACAGAATTAATTTTATTATATACACATGCATGATAATTGTGAAGGATTCGGTCAAATACCAAACCCTGCTCCTGTGCTCCATTATTTCACTTTCCTAAAAGAAGGTCGAAGGTCAGAAGCAATTTCTCTGTGGTGACAGTGCAACTCTTTGTCATTTAGAGTAGAAAGTTCCTGTGTACTAATGGGTCCAGATCTGTGATAAATAGCCCATACACCCTTTCGTTGCTAAAGCAAATGAATAAAGTTCATTCTATTGATACTAACAACAATTTTAGACCACTGTGTGCTCTCATTAGTAATTATTACAACACCTTAGGTCAAATAGGTCTGAAGTAAAAGCAATGTGTGTGTGTATGTGTGTATGTAATATAGTGTGTGTATGTATGCATGTACATATATTACATAAGGCATATGTACAAAAGTACATTATAAAGATAAATACAAACATACACATGTACAGAAAGGAACCAATAATAAAAATCTTATTTTTACCCAAAGTGAGATGCCAATTTTATGTAATTAAATCTCCAGAAAATGTCAAAAATTTGATAAGACAACTAATCAATTCAATGGGGAAAAATTGTTAGAAGAAATCTTGAATGGAATGACATTTCATTTTTTAAAACTAGTGTGGGGAGGTGATGTAATGTTATCATATGCATACAGTCACCTTCTAGTAGGTTGTTAATGTCTAGTTTCAATTGATAATC
Organism: Macrotis lagotis; assembly: GCF_037893015.1. Taxonomy (NCBI): domain Eukaryota; kingdom Metazoa; phylum Chordata; class Mammalia; order Peramelemorphia; family Peramelidae; genus Macrotis; species Macrotis lagotis. The sequence goes on along the minus strand of NC_133666.1, from coordinate 524,216,812 downwards.
CAACTAGGTTTCTATAATGTCAAATAAAATGCTTTTTAAAGTAATACCTTTGTTTAAAAAACACAACACATTCTAGGGTTTATATAATTCCCTAATGAATTAGCTGAGAAAGTAAACATCATATGCTTTGTCCATGTTTCCATTGTTCAAGTGAAAGTTACATGCAAGGTCATATAATATAATTCACATGGTTTTACACATGGTGAAAATGGTAAAAACCAGTCCCCTGGTTTCCACCTACATGAAATCATTGAGGAAAAGAACCATGCTAAAGAAAAGGTTATATTTAGAAGAATCTTACAGAACTGCCTTTAAGTTAATGATGTTATTCTCATTTAAAGTAGGTAAGACAAGACCATTTTAAAAGGTTGATTACTGGAACCTACATGAATTAGATCTGTCATGATTTAGATAAATCGGCTTCATTGGTTTAATAAAGAAGCATCCCTCTGTTGTTATTTTCTATTCTTAAAATTTTGCCTTTCCTTCCCACTCCATAAGAACTGTACATAAGCACGCCTCCAATGGCCTTTTTCAACAACAAAAGTGCTAAAAGAAATAATAAGAAAATATTTAATTTCCTGGTTGTAGGCTATGGAGGTTATGTGTGAATTTGACCTTTGCTTTAAATTTATTCATCTATCTATCTGTCTGTCTTTCTATGAGTGCATGTGTATGATCCTAATGTTATGACATTAATTTTGAGGGTTGGTATTATATGTAAGCATTGTATGTCCACCCAGTGATCTTCATGCTTGGTTTGTGTATATATCTCTAATGAAACGTTAGTGAGCAAGTTTTCTGTTTATATATTTAAAACAATACAGAGAAGGCTATAAAAGGACTGGTTGAATTGGATGGACTGGCTTTGAAAAAACATATGAGAACTCAGCAGTCTTATTTGGCAATTTAAAATCATGTGTATATTAATTAAGCCTTTACAGTTTTCCCAAGGAAGGTTGTTTAGTGTGTCATTGATTTATGTTATGCATTTGTTATTTACTCAAATGAAAATTTTTCTTTCATATGTTCATGAAAAACCTATGCATTTAAGCAAAGTATTGACATGTCTTGGGGAAAACTATTTCAAATGGGGGGGCAAGCATTAAAATTTTTCTCAGCAAACTCTGTGATTAAAACCATAAATATAATTTTTTACCTTATATTTTCTGTCTTAATCATGCTTTGCTGGAATAGATTTATAACAACACACAGTAAATGCTGGTGTTATAATAAAGCTTTCCTCTACATGCAGAAACATGATTTCAGTGAGGGTGAGGTTAGTTGAGTAGTTTGAAGATTTCTTCCCTGGTATTTATTAGTGTGTCATAATTTTCTTACAAGTTACCTTGTTGCTTATCCAACTTTCCACAAATTTCTGAACTGAAAATGGTAAAAGGAGCATCTGTCTCTAGAAAGTTAATGCCTCTGATTTTCTTTTCATTTCATTTTATTATTATTTTTACCAATTTTTGTTATTTCTGTCATTACTTTCCCTCAAGTTCCACTCTCTGGGGAAAAAAAAAAAACAAAACTCACTGGATAGAGAACAAAAAGATTATAATTTGATTTTTCTCTTTTAAAGTTCATTTACAAATGTCCTTCACAATTTGGGCCAAGCTCATTTAGCACTAAAAAAGAAACACATTATAACCCTTATAGCATTTGTCATAAATGTATCTGTTAGAGAATGCAAAATTTATCCTTCTTGAAAGAGTAAAATACATGTTACACATTTAGGGATTACTGATTCCCATAGAAAATTATGATTAGGTTAATAATGCTTCAGAATTCAACGAATAATATATTTAGGGAACCCAGTGGCCAGATTTAAACCATGTGATTAATGAATTGTTGTCCCCTGCTTGCTTTTTGCTTTTGTTTTTCACAGATTAACTAGGCAAAATTGGCATACCTGTTGGCTTTAGTTCTGCCTGTTTTGTCTCTCTTACTAGAAAGTTCCTCAGTGAACAGAAGGCTTCTGGCAATGTGGAAGAAATCCAATCTATACCTCTCTTTTTTGGCCTGGTACTCTTTTCTTCTAGAAGGCAGACCTGTGTCTTTGGCCTTTTGCTTCCTCAAAAGCAGAATGCTCTCTCAAATAAGAGGGAAACAAAAGCTCCTCACTTCCAGAAAACACCAATAACAACTGACATTTGAACAAAGAAAATGTCCTTATATCTAAGCTTGGGAACTATTACTTTTCTCATAAAGCATAACCCTGAGGTCACTTAAGCCCGTTTCTCATGATTTGCATTAGATGTTCTTTGAGACACAACATTAATCCAATAATAATTAAAATGATATACTGTACTATTAACATTCTCAAATCTTTAAAGCAAAGTGATCTATGCCTGCAGCCGGGCCCAGACTGGCTAATTAAACAGCATACAGTTGTAAATGGCTATTGGAAGCACTTCCCCCATTTAAAAATACAGCCCTGGAAAGTACAGTTTATAGTGACAGGATATCTTGGGAATTGATCAGCTTTAAATGGAAGCCTGCAAGACTAAGGGAGCAGGTTTGGTTTGAAACCTGGCCTCAGGGTCTGATGATGTCTGTCATCTTGGCAAGTGGGTGACTCTCCCTAGATAGCTACAGGAACCTAAACTGTGTGAGCCAAGGCCACAGTACATAGGGGTTGAAGAGGTGAGGACTCTAGCCGGACTCTCCCCATGAGACCTCAGGCTACTGCTTCCTACATGAGTCAACTCTGTCTGGAATGGGAAGGCTTCACACACACAGCACCTGGCTCCCTTCCACCCAGCAAACACTAATCTTCCTGGGACAGTCCTATGAGCCAAAGGATTGCTGTTTAAAGTCCTTTGACAAGAGCTAACATCAATTATTTTCTTTAGAATATGTAGATGCAGAAGAAAGTGAACAATCTTGATTCCAAACCCCTACCTTAAAGTAGTTTCTTGGTTACTAAGGCAGATTTTTTCATTTTACCTTTCACACCTGAACTGACCTTTTTATGTTCTGCAAATCAAATGCCTTTATGCATCCTTAATCCCTTGAAGCACAACTAAACAGAGTGCAAAGGACCATATCAAAAAAAAAAGGGGGGGAGTGGTATCCTGGCTTGGTTTAGGGGTTCTTTCTTTTTTTAATCCCACACTTCACTTTCCTTCAAAAGCCTGTGATGAAGACCTAAGATAAACTTTACCAGTCCTAAATTATCCATTGATTTCATAGTTGAAATATGCAAATATTTTCAAATTATCCATGTTTCATTTTCTTTTCTTTGAATTCTACTTCTTACATTGCAAGATTCTTTAGATAGGCAGTTGGTTTCCATGACATGAAGACCTAAGTTCAAGCTCCATCCTCTGGCACACACAGGGTCTATGACCCTGGCGAAATCAATAATTTTTTGATACCACAGGTCATTTATCTAGACCATCAGTCAGCATAAATTTGTTAATTGGTAACTTACAATGTACCAGACAACTGTACTAGATATAGATACTAGAAAACTAAACTTTGAAGTAGATATTGTTTTCTTAGAAAAAAAATCATTTAGAATGTGCAAATGCAAAAGGAACTAAACAGTCTTGATTCTAAACCCCCACCTCAAAGTATGGTCTTGGTTACAAGGTAGATTTTTCATCTTACCTCTCACACCTGAACTGACCTTTGCATTTCTGCAAATCAAATGGCTCCATACATTATTTTTAATTTAAATTTTAATTTAAAACTTAATTTTAAAATTTAATACACCAATGAAATCATAGCTACACTTGACACATACTGCCTGTGTGATCCTGGACAAATTGCTTAACTTTCTGGTGTCCTAAGTTATTCTTTAAACAGAGATTCCATTAAATTTGCTGCCCCAAGACTACACATACTCACCCAGAGTACTGCCTAAACAAAATTAAAATGTAATTGGAAAATATTCAAAAAATATGTAATTTTCAATAAAACAAAAAATAGTAATATGTGTTTTTTCTAAATCAAAATTCAGCCCACAGAACACCTTATGTATATATAGCTACCATTTTTATTTGAGTTTGGCATCACTTCCTTGAACTAAGTTACAGATCTGTTGCTTATGGAGACGATTGTTACTAATGGTGAACTTACTAAACAGATGAAATCCTGGATATCACCCCTTTCTTCCCCCCACCTCCTATCTCAGGGGAAAAAAAGAGAACGAACCAGAGGCAGAAAAAATTCATAATGGGGATAAAATTCGATTGACATTTCCCTTTCTGTTGAACCTAAGTATAGAATTAATAAAAGCTATACTCTGGGGTATAAATTTGCTACCCATATGCTAAGAACTTGGGTGTGTTCATGCACTCAGCTTCCCCTAATGTCTGAACATGCCTAAGGGGTGGGTTAAATTATCCAACAAATACCAGACCTGGAGTTAGACTGTGCCACTTGAAAAGTAGGCTCAAGCTTAAACTGTCATCTCTTAAGACACCAAAGGAAAGAGTTCTCTGATCCCTTTATGAAGTGGGCTTAATACTACAGGTTGAGCTGAGAGGTAAAGTAAGGTGACCACACTGAAATAATAAGGGCAAATACAACCCAGGAATTTCTGAGTAAATTTTCTGGCTTCTCAATAAAGTAGACAAACACTGGATTTCTCCCCCTTTCTCACCAAAATAGCATTTACCCTGACTAGCAGCAACATATGGAGAACAAGGGGATTCTACTTTGACTATAATGCTCTATCAATTGCCTGATAGGGGTTAAAGAAGAAACTTCTAAATGAACAAAAAAGAAAGGTTAGAATACGGGGTGGCTAGGTGGCGCAGGGGATAAAGCACTGGCCCTGGAGTCAGGAGTACCCGGGTTCAAATCAGGTCTCAGACACTTAATAATTACCTAGCTGTGTGACCTTGGGCAAGCCACTTAACCCCATTTGCCTTAGAAAAACCTAAAAAAGAGAGAGGTTAGAGTGAAAAGGAAGCTTTAGGAGGAAAAATGTGATAAGGATATTGTGCAATAGAGGGAGTGGGCATCAGAAGAGCTTTTTTCATTTTAGAATCTACTTTAAGACAATTCAAGAAATAAATCTTGAAAGGCATTTACTAAAAGGAATATGAATAACAAATGTTTGTAAAATAGCACAGCAAACAATACCATAGAAAACAAGTAAAGTCCTGATATTTGGCATCATAAAACAAAATGAAACATAAAGTATATGCATGTGGCATACTAAGATGGTGATAGATGATATGTTCTAGTGGATTTTTAGGAGACAGGTACCTGGATGTATCTGAGGTTTTCCATCAGACATGTTTTAATAGTTTTTAAAATCATCAACAAATTTTGTAGATGTCAAAATATTTAATTAGAAAAAGACTTCTAGCATACCCTCCATTTGTATAACTAAAAGACACTAGAACATTATGAATTTTTCAAGCAAGATTTTTACTCATAGAAATCTGGCAATTCAAATTCCAGAGGGAAAATATATAATAAATATTACTGCAATTATTATGAATCATGAACAAAAGCCAAATAATGAGGAATTTTGTTTTATATTACTTTACATTAAAAATAAAGTTATAGGTTATTTACTGATCTATTGACTCTATCTAGTTTTCCTTTATTTAACTATTCCATTCAAAACAACACACTAAAAAATGACTTATGATTATATACCTCCAGTTTTAAGCTTACTAAGATCACCTTTGTTTCGATTTTCCAAATTCTTAAAAATGTAATCCTTGCCCCCAAACTCAATATTCTTGCTACCTACTCCATTCTGACTAGGTTCTTCAAAACATGAAAAACTGAAGAGATAATTTTACTAAACAAAATTTCAGTCACCTTAGTCTCCCATAGTCCTTATCATACATCTCAGTAAAAAACAGATCAATGGGAAACAATATAGTATAACAGCAAACATAAATACTGACGTCCTATTTCTGGATAGCTGTTATAATAGCTGCAATATATATATATAGTATGGCATCAAATAGAACTTTCCTAAACATTTAATGTACTGGTTGCTGAGATAGGGAAAAACAGTTAATATTATAAGTATGTTACCAAACTAAAATCCATATGGTGAGGGTACTTCTTCATATTTCTTGTACTCTCACATATACTCCACAACTTTGATATATCATCTTCAGTTTTCTCCTTCTAGCAACAAACATTCAACTCTCAATTCTACCAAAAAAGAATAAAACAATGAAAAATCAAACAAAAAAATCTTTCATTGACCTCATTCATTCAAGCCATTATCTTCTCATTCTCTTCTTCATGTGTATTCCTTTCATGTGGTGTGATTTTTTTTAGGAGAAAAGTTCTAAAAACTGTTATCCAAGTGCACTTATATCACTTTATCACCATGGAACCTGACTTCTATTTCCAACACTGTCCTGAAAGCACTCTCTCCAAGGTTACAGTGATACGTATCGTCCTAATTGCTAAATTTAATGAACTTTTTAAGTCCTCATATTTTTCCATGACACTATTGCCTTTAAAGGCTACTATATTTAAATTACCACCATCTGTCTTCTTCCAGTGTCACAATACTTTCAATTTCTTGGTTTTTCTCCTACTGCTGTGATGACTATTATTTTTAGAAATTACAAGGTTCTAATTTTCTTCCTATACCAAACACAGGCATTCCAAAAAGTACTATAATCGAGGATTCAACTCTATATAGATTCTTAAATTTGATATCTTTATCATCTCAGCTTTTCCTTGAATTCCAGTCTCATATTTCCAGTTACATTCTAAACAGAAGATAATAAGGGAATCAATTTAAATTTGAAAGGTTCATCTATTTCAAATCCACCATTTTGATATTAAAAAGAATGTTATAAATGTATAAAAGTCCTAAAGTTCAAAACTTAATGCATTAAAACTTTCCATTCAAACTTTGCTTTCCTCATAACTCCCTTATTTCTATTATAGCATTCTTCTGAGCTAAAAACCTTAGTTATTTTAATTCTATTGTCTTTCCCTGATACAACACTGAAGGGAGGCCAAATTCTATTGATTTCATCTTAACAATACTTTTTATTTACATCCTTCTACTCTTTTCACTCCTATTTCAATTGCCTTGGTAACATTAAAAATTTTGTGATACACCTAGAAAAAAATGTTTGTATATTGTGTTTGCTACACTATTCCTCTAGATATACTAATATAATAGCTGGAAAAGAGATAGTATTTAGAGAAGACGTCCTACGATCTTCTAGAGTTTATAATCTAGAAAGGTGATATGTCACATATGACAATGCAAAATAATCTATGAAAAATAAGTACATAAATTGTGTAAAACCAAGCATTGTATTTCCCAAGGGTAAACTGGTCATTATAGAAAAAAGAACATTTGGGAATACTTGCTAGAAAAAGTGGGTTTTATTAGGTACTCTTCCTACAATTCATTTCCTTCCCAGTTCAGGGAAGAATCCCAGAATTACTGATATGCATATCTATGTTTAAGACAAGAACTAGAATAATTTGCTAATAGCCCAAATGTAACTAACATCATTTATTATCAAAAACTTGAATCTATAGCTAATTTAAAGCCTGACTCTCTCTCTCTCTCTCTCTCTCTCTCTCTCTCTCTCTCTCTCTCTCTCTCTCTCTCTCTCTCCATATATATATATATATATATATATATATATATATATATATATATATATATATATATATATTAACAAGGCATATCAATCCTCAGCCAAAAACATATCTAAATACTTAACAACTTTTCCAGTAAACTCAAGTTATTTTTAAAAAGTGAATATTTATCAATTCCGTAAACTATATCACTTTACCTTAGGGATATTTAGGTAAGTTCACAACTTGAACTTCATCATTATTCACAAATGTTCCACTTATTTAACAAAAATGATGGCAGTCTTATTTCTAACCATAGCATCCTTTCATTCCATCTCTCCTTACACTTTTCCCCTCCTAAATATTTTTTATCCTAGTTAAGATTTCCAATCCTTCTATTCTTCAATACTTTATTAGTCCAACACTCCTGGATGCCACCGTTCTGCACCATTTCCAGTTTCATCCTTATAGTTAACAAGTATAATTCTTTACTGTACTTTCTTTTTATTGTTCTTTGTTATTAATCCAATTTTATTTTCCCTCAATTATATATTTTAACAATTTTTAGTTTTTTAAGGTTTGAGTTTCACATTCTATTCCTCTCTTCTTCAATTCCCACCTCTTCCCTAAGATGATTGACAATTCAAAATAGGTTATACATGAAAAATAAAAATAAATAAACAAAATAGGTTATATATGTAGAATAATATAAAATATATTTTCATCTTAGTTATTTTGTACTAAGAAACATGTAAAAAGGGAAAGACAGAGAGAGAGAGAGAGAGAGAGAGAGAAACAGAGAGACAGAGTCAAATAGAGACACAGAGACAGACACAGAGACAGACACAGACAGACACAGAGGCAGAGACCAAGACAGAGACAGAGACAAAGAAACAGAAAGACAGAGAGAAAAAGCTATGTATCCAGACAATATCAATTCTATATATCTAGGCAGATATAATGCTTTATTATGAGTCCTTTGGGATTGTCTTAGATCATTGTATTGCTGAGAATAACTGTCTTTCAAACTTCTTCAACAAGCAGTATTGCTGTTACTGTGTACATGTTCTCCTGATTCTGCTCACTTCAGTTTGCATGAGTGCATAAGTTCATGCAAGACTTTCCAAAGTTCTTTATCAAGCTAGAAAAAAATAGTAACAAAATTCATCTGGAGCAAGAATAGCAATGGAGCTGATGAAAAAAATGTAAAGGAAGGTGACCTAGCTCTACCAGATCTAAAAGTAAATTATAAAGCAGTAGTCATCAAAACTGCCTGGTTAAGAAGTAGAGTAATGGATCACTGGATTAGCATAGGATAGGTACAACAATTTACTATCTGACAAACCCAAAGACACCAGCTTCTGGGATAAGAACTTACTATTTTACAAAAATTATTGGGAAAACTGGAAAATTGTATGGCCAAAACTAGGCATAGATCCATATCTTACACCCTATGCAAAAATAAGGTCAAAATGAGCATAGGATTTAGACATAAAGAGCAATACCAGAGATCAATTAATAGACCAAAATATACTCTAACTATCTGATCTATGGAAAGGGGATAAATTTATGACCAAAAAAGGATTAGAGCACATTATAAACTATAAAATGAATGAATTTGACTATATTAAATTTAAAAGACTTTTGTGCTAATGAAATCAATGGTGCCAAAATTAGAAGGAAAGCAGAACGCTGGGAAATAATCTTCACTGAAGTTCTGATAAAGGTCTGATTTCTAAAATAGAGAATTGCATCAAATGGGTAAGATCATACACAAGTCATTCCCCAATTGATAAATAGTCAAAGGACAGGAACAGACAAGTTTCAAATGAAGACATTAAAGCTATTTATAAACATATGAAAAAATACTCTAAATCATTTCTGATAAGAGAAATGCAAATTTAAACAACAATGAGGTATCATCTCACACCTATTAGATTAGCCAAGATCAGAAAAAGAGAAAATGCAGATGCTGTGGAAAGATTGGGACATTGATGCATTGTTATGAATGGCTCCAACCTTTCTGGAGAGCAACATGGAACTATGCCCAAAGAGCAATAAATCTGTTTGTACCCTTTGATACTACAATTACAATTCTATGTGTATTTCCAGAAGAAATTATAAAAATGGGAACAGTTGTACCTATTCCAATACATTCATAGCAACTCTTTTTTGAAGTGGCAAAGAATTAGAAATTGAGGGGATACCCATCAATGAGGGAATGGCTAAACAAGTTATGGTACATCAATACTATGGAATACTATTGTTCTATTAGAAATCATAAGGGACAGACTTTAGAGAATCATGGAATGACTTATGGGATCTGATGCTGAGTGAAGGAAGTAGAAACAAGAGAACATTGTACACATCAACAACAGCATTATGACAATCTTGTTTGAAGCAGCTCCTCTCAGCAGTTCAGAGAGCTAGAACAACTATATTTGGCTGGTAATGGACTATATATTATCCCCAAACAGAGGAAGAAAAACAAAACAAAACAAAACACACAGAAAAAAATCAACCCTTCCCGAATCTTACGAAAACTTTATAAGAATTATTTCTTATGGATCTCTTTCCCTTAATCATTATTCCTCATGCCGAAAATTTCTATTTTGTAAATGTTTAACAAAATATGTATATACACTGTTAACCTGACTGTTCCCTGTTGAGTGGAGGGGAGTGGAAAGGGAGGGTGAAGGGAAATTTTGTAACTTGATAATATGCATGTGAAAATGGATGAAAATAAATAAATGAAGTTTTATAAAATTAAAAAAAAGACAGAGACCTTGTGTCTGTGTCTATGTCTGTTTCTGTGTCTGTCTGTGTATCATTCCTTATGACACAATGATATTTAATCACAATCATATAGCACAGCTTGTTTAGCCATTTCTCAATTAATGAGCATTCCCGTGATTTCTAGGTCTTAACCATCACACAAAACAAAATTCCATAAAGATTTTTATGCATATAGATCCTTCCTCCTCCTTCTCCTCCTGCCTTTTTTATCTCTTCAGGATTTAAAACTTGATCAAAGGATATATGCAGTTAATGACCCTTTGAACATAGTACCAAATAATTCTCCAGAATGTTTGGATTATTTCACAACTCCACCAACAGTGTGTTAGTGTGTCAATTTTCCCATAAACCCTCTAATATTTATCTTTTCACTTTTTTGCTTACATTACTCTATCTGATAGATATGAGGTGGTAACTCAGAATTGTTTTGTTTAGCATTCCTTGAATAAATAATAATTATAGATTTAAGTATTTTCATCTGAAACTAGATGTTTATTCTTTGCTAATTTATCAAATGGGAAATTATTTATATTTTTATAGACCCGACTCAGCTTTCTTCATATTTGGGAAATGAGGCCTTTATCAGAAATAATTGTTGCAAAATAGTTTCCCCAGGTTTTGATTTCCCTTTAATTTGGGTACATTGGTTTTTATGTGCAAAAACATTTTTAATTTTATGTAATCAAAATCATGTAGTTTACATTTTCAAATGTTCTCTATATCTTGTTTCATCCTATCTTTTCCCCTCATCCACAGATCTAAAACTATCTAAAACTAAAGCTATCTATCCCATGCTATCCTAATTTGTTTGTGGTTTCAATCTTTATATGAAAATTATGAATGTAATTTGATTTTATCTTGCTATGTGGTACGAGATGTAGATCTATAGCTTGTTTCTGCCACTACTATTTCCCAATATTCCCAGCAACTTTAAAAGCAATGCATAGAATACTGGTCCTGGACTCAGGACCTGAGTTCAAATTCAACCTCAAACATTTAATAACATTTAATAACTCCTAATAATAGTCACTCAATCCCAATTACCTTGCATCCAGTGCTAGCTCCAGTAATTCTGTATTATGTCTCACCACTATACCCAGATAGCTATGAAGGAGAAAATGAGACTGGTGATGTTGCCCAGTACCCCACCTCTTATTCAAATCTAATTCATATACTGGTCTTAGCATGACTTCTTCTTTGAAAATGAAGGACAAGCATCATTAAGGAATGAATTTTTGTTCCAAATGCTTGGATCTTTGGGTTTATTATATATATATTAGAACATGATGGTCATTTGCTATAATGTAATGTGTGGCAATTCTATTCTACAGATCTACCACTTTATAATATAGATTGAATTCTGGTATGGCTTAGACCCTCTTCTTTCATTTTTTTTCCCTTTGATCCTCTTGATATCCATCACCTTTTGTTCTTTTTTTGAGAAAGCTTTTATTTATTTATTTTGAGTTTTACTATTTTCCCCTCATTCTTGCTTCTCTCCTCCACCCCCACAGAAGGCATTCTGTTAGTCTTTACATTGGATCCATGTTATACATGCATTTCAGTTGAATGTGATGACAGAGAAGTCATATCCTTAAGTAAGAAAAATAAAGTATGAGATGATAAAATTACATAATAATATAACTTTTTTTTCCCTAATTTGACAGTAATAGTCTTTGGTCTTTGTTAAAAGTCAATAATTCTTTCTCTGGATATAGATGGTATTCTCCATTGCAAATAGTCCAAAATTATCCCTGGTTGTTGCACTGAAGGGATGAGCAAGTCCATCAAGGTTGATCATTACCCCCATGTTGCTGTTAGGGTATACAGTGTTTTTCTGGTTCTGCTCTTCTCACTCAGCATCAGTTCATGCAAATCTTTCCAGGCTTCCCTGAATTGCCATCCCTCCTGGTTTCCAATAGAATAATAGTGTTCTATGATACATATATACCACAGTTTGTTAAGCCATTCCCCATTTGAAGGACATTCACTTTATTTCCAATTTTTTGCCACCACAAACAGGGCTGCTATAAATATTTTTGTACAAGTGATGTTTTTACCCTTTTTTCATAATCTCTTCAGGGTATAGCCCCAATAGTGGTATTGCTGTGTCAAAGGGTTTGCACATTTTTGTTGTCCTTTGGGCATAATCCCAAATTGCTCTCTAGAAAGGTTGGATGAGTTCTCAACTCCACCAGCAATGTATTAGTGTCCCAGATTTCCCACATCCCTTCCAACATTGATCATTGTCCTTTCTGGTCATATTGGCCAGTCTGAGAGGTGTGCGGTGATATCTCAGAGATGCTTTAATTTGTATTTCTGAAATCAGTAATGATTTAGAGTAATTTTTAATATTACTATGGATGGCTTTGATTTCCTCAGATGTAAATTGCCTTTGAATATACTTTGACCATTTGTCAATTGAGGAATGGCTTGCTTTTTTGAAAATTTGACTCAATTCTCTGTATATTTCAGAAATGAGTCCTCTGTCAGAAATACTAGTTGAAAAAATTGATTCCCGATTTATTACATTTATTTTGATCTTGGTTACAGTGGTTTTCTCTGTGCAAAAGCTTTTTAATTTAATGTAGCATGACTTTTTCTTCTTACAGGTGAACTTTGATTTTTAAGGTCTATTTAATAATTTTTGGGAGTTTGATTGGTGTGGCACTGAATAAATAGATTTAGGTAAAATTATTACTTTTATTATATTGATTTGACCTTTCCATGAATAATTAATATTTTTCCAATTATTTAAATCTGGCTTAATTCATATAAAAAGTATTTTGTAATTGTAATGTTCATTTCCATGTTGTCTTCCCCATTAGTGTTTTTTATTTTTTTGGTTGTTTTTGCAAGTCAACATAGTTAAGTGACTTACCCAAGGTCACACAATTAGGTAATTATTCAGTGTCTGAGCACTTGGTAGCATGGCCAAACAGTCTAAGGCTCTGGATTAAGACTCCAGTCTCTTTGGGAACATGGATTCAAATCCCACCACTCCAAATTGGTAGATATTTGGAGCAACTAGGTGGTGCAGTGGATAGAGCACTGGGTTTGAATTCATGAGGACAGGAGTTCAGATCCAGTCTCAGACATTTGCCACATACTAGCTGTGTGATCTTGGGCAAGTCACTTAAACCTGATTGCCTCAAATCCAGGGCCCCTCTCCAGTCATCCTGATTCATATCTGGCTGCTGGGCCTAGGTAGCTCTGGAGAAGAAAGTGAGGTTGGTGACTTAGTACAGAGGCCCCTTACTCAAATCCAATTCATGTTCTTGTCATGGCCGCACCTCTCTTCTTCAGAAATGGACAAATTTATTTTTGTATTTGACTTCTAATAGTTCTTGGTTTTATCTTGGCAGCTTGACTCCCAATTACTTTATATTTTTCACAGTTTTCTTCTTTCAAAATCTTCACCACCTCATTGTGTTTGCATTCATTTCTTAATAAATTTGAGTCTTAAATTACTTATACCATCCACTCTTCCATTCCTAATCAGAAACTACTAAATGAAGCTGAAGGAAAGCATATGACCACATTAACTTCGTACCATTATGAATTCATGGTGTTCAATTTCATATATATTTCTTCTTTCATTAGGCCTCCTATACCTTCCCTTCCCCATTTTCTGTAGGCTAAAATTCCACATTACTAGCATAAGAAAACTGAGGTCATTAAATAAATATCATTTCCTTCTTTTCCCTTTCTTTTCATTTCAAAATCCTTTGGCATCATTACAATGCTGTACTTCCCTAATATCTGTCCTTGAAATAATCATTCTTCTTGTCAAGGTTATATGCCTTTACATATACATATCCTATATTTGCCCTTAATCTTATAACCTCCTGCCCAGCAGTGCAAATTTCAATCCCATTGATATCCTCTGTCTAATATCCAAAATTTACCTTTCTGCTAAATCCTTCTCTACTGGCTTTAAACATGCCTGAGTTTCCCTCACCAAGAACACGGAAACAACAACTATCAAAGCAAAACAAACAAAAATCTATCACTCCATCCTACAATTCCCTCAAGCTACTGTTCTCTTTCTGTCTTTTTTTCCTCAACCAGACTCCTAGAAAGCAATATTTTTTCTAGGTTTCACTTCCCTTTAGTTCTTTCTCAAACATTTTATAGATTAGCTTGCAAAAATCTGAGTCAACCAAAAATATTCTCCCCAAAGTTACCAGCAATTAGTTAAAATTAGTAAATTTATTAATTCTTTCTTGATATTTATAATTGTCAGCCTATCTATTTCATTTGAAATTTTCTACCAGTCCCTCCTCCAAGGTACTCTCTCCTCTTTGGATTTCTGTGATGTGGGCCTTTTCTAGTTATCCTTCTTTTGTTTCACTTATTTTTCAATCAAATTCAACTCTTTGTGACATCACTTAGAGTTTTTGTAGCAAAGATACTGAAGTAGTTTGTCATTTCCTTCTTCAGCTCATTTTACAGATGAGGAACTTAAGCTAAAACTGATTTATCCAAGGTTACACAGCTAATAAGTGTCTGAGGTCAGATTTGATTTCATGAAGATCAGTCTTCCTGGTGCTAGATCGAGTACTCCATCCACTGTATAATCTAAATGCTACTAAAAAATTGTTCTCTTACAACCTATTCAACAGTAACTTTTATAAATCGTTTCCTGATTCATCATCCATATCATATACCCCACCTCTTGGTTTTCCACAAGATTCTGTATTGAGAGCCCTTCTCTTCCCTCACTACACTTCCTTGGTAGCTTTATCTCCCTTGAATTTAATGACCTATCTATGATGGTGAATATGTACATATACATATAGATACATATATATATATATATATATATATATACATAAAGATATATAGATATTTATATGTATATAAAAAAATAGCCACAGTTTATCCTGCTAGCTTCAATTTCACTTCACTCAAATTCAGGATGTCCAAAATAAAATTCAATAAACATACCTTTTCACTTAATAATATCCACTTTTTCCCCAAAATTTCTTCTAGTTACTTGGATTATAACAATGGAGCTTCCTCAACTCCCAACTCTGCTTCATCCCAAATATTCAATCATTTGCCATATCTTACCATTTTTTCCTCACAATATAACTCAGATCTGAAGCCTTATTATTCATGTAACTACCACCTTGGTTCAGACTTTCAGCACCATTTACCTAAATTATCACAATACTTCCCATATGGATCTTTGTGCCTCAAAAAATCTGTCCTCCCCACCACCAAAATGATTTTCTTTAGTTTGGGTATGACTATGTCATTCCATTTCTCAATAATCTCTAGGCACTCATTGCCTCTAGAATCGAATACTTCCCTTCCATATTCAGCTATCAATCCAAATTGGTCCTCTTTCTGTTCCTTACAAACAACATGCTAATTCTCATCTCCATGACTTTCTAAAGACTCACTATTTTGCCTCAAACATCTTCACTGCTTACCTCTGCCACAAAGAAACTCACTATTTCTCAAAGAGGCTTCAACATTATTTTCTCAATAAAGTCTTTACTCAGTCACTCCCATTTCTTCCTGCTGTTGTTTTTCCTGCACAATGTACTTGTATAAAATTGCATAGTACTTATTTTTATACTTAACTACATACTTATTCAATCCATTGTTACACTGTAAAGTTCTTTTCTAATCTTTGCATTTATATCCCTATAACCTACATTTCTTGACACAGTCTAAGCACTTAAGAGATGTTTGATGAATGATTGCTATAAACAATGAAAGATGGTCACTTAGTGCTAGATTTAATAGGAAGGAATGGCACAGGGCCACAACAGTAACAGAAAAAAGTAAAATTCAGAAAGAGTTGAAATTTGTGAGAAATGCCGAGTAAATTGGTTTTTCTCATATGATAAGACAAGAACAAGGAGCAAGTAGTTCTCTTTCCAAATTTACCATTAATGGATAGAAAGAAAATAAATGAAGATGGAGAAAAAAACTTAACAGATTCATGCTTTGTTTCCATCTAGTCAATCACACTAATTCCCTAAAATATGTACCCATAAACATATAGACACAAACCCAAACATGCTTGGATCTGCAGATGGGGAAGAGTACAACAAATATATTTAAGAGAAAATGGAAGATAAAATTAAATGTAAAGGTAGTAAAGAGAACCAAAATCTAGATGAGTTTAATTTGTTTAGTCCAAATGGATTATTTCCTAGGACTCTAAAACAAACATTCTTGAAAAATGTGATCACTGAACTGCTGTTCATAAAATAAGAGATAAAACAATTTTCAAAATTGGAAAGAGTCAACTTTGGGGGGTGGGAATATACCCAAGGAGTTTGACAATCTTCTGCAAAAAAAAATAGACTTTCTTTTGAAATGTATGCTTGATATACACTAAAAAAATCATCACTATAAAGCAGCATGTAACCTTTAATTAATCACATAATAATTTTGTGTCCCTGTACCATAGACCCCCTACATGCAAAGAGCTCTCCTCTGCCTCAGGATGGTCAGAACACATCAGGATGCTAGAAGGCTTGGGAGAGTCCCTGCTGAGGGGTATCTTTCTTTCTGAATTTCCTTATCATTGTACCTTCTGCCCTTTGTTGCTAAAGTCTTTGAGAAGTCAGGTGCCTTCACTTTTTCCTCCTTTACTCTCTTATTAACACCTTACAGACTGATTTCCAATCTTTTCTGTGATTGTTCTTCCAGAAGTTGCCAATGATCTCTAAGGTATGAAAACCAAATGACTTTTCTCAGTCCTCATCTTTTATAATGCCTTTGTAGTTTTTGATACTATTGATCATCTTTTCCTCCTTGATACTCTCTGTTCTCTAGGTTTTTATGAAACTACTAAGAAAAAGGACTGAATTTTCATTCTTTGAAATTTTAAGCAATAATTTTCTGAAACAGCATCTGTGACTGAATAATTTTGAAATTCAGTGCCTTGCACCAAACTTTTGTTGTTATTTCTGATGTTGTTCTGATGTTGTTGTTCATCATTTCAATTGATTGAAAAATAGGTAGATGGAAGTTCTATTAAAAATGCAATAAATTATCATTTCTAAATATCATACATAAACACACACAAAAGACTGACTATAAGCAGGTTTTGGTAAGTATATATGTGTTTTTGAAAAATTAATGTCATGTCACTTTAGATCACTCATATTTGCTATTCAAATTACCTCAAAACAAAGGCAAAGAGCCATTAATAGCTATCTAAAGCAACATACTGAAGGCAATAAATTTTAATAACACTTGCTAGCTTAAGTATGGTTCTATATAACTATACAACTATCTGATCCTTTTGCTATTTCTTACAAATTTCTGAATATAGCTATTGGGAAAAATAGAAAAATATTGATCTGGAGAATTTTTTATAAATTACTAAGCTAATCATTCATTAAGTATTATTATTTCAATCACTACCATTGTATTTGTTTCATCTTCTTTGCTAAGATTATCTCATAAGACATGAGATTCAATTCTAATTATTGGATAAGCTTCCCCAAAACTTTGCAACATTTCTAATTCCTCTGACTCAGTTCTTCACTCATGACTTAATCCATGTAGAGGTTATGTATAAAATATACAAATTACATAAGTAAAATAAGAACATGATAGCACTTGATATCAACACAAAAATTTAAAATACATCTTCATAATCATCATCATCATCATCATTCTAACAAGAACAATTTATTCCAAATGTGGCATATTTCTAACACATTCCAATTCTATTTAGCCCTCAATCTACTTTACCTCTTCAAAATAGAACTGTTTGACTTTTAAATTAAAGATGGAATCAAGTATAACAACTAATGGATTACTTTATATACTTGGATGACATAAAAATTTGGCATTACCAATAACACATAAAATAGGTTCTGTACTTAATTTTTCTCCAATAACATTAAAATGTCATTTACACAGGACAAGTGTAAAATGTTTAATGAATTCCAAGAATATAATAGAAAAGGAAGAAACATTTTGAACATAAAGATGAAGCCAATGCCTATAAATACCTTGTTCTAATAAAGGCTAATCACTGGATTTAAAAATATCATTAAGAAGGGTGCAGCTAAATATATTAACAAACTTACTTGGATCCTAAAATTAAAACCATACTGAAAAACATATCTAAAGCAAATTACAACCCCATAATATCAGTTGTAATGTATACTGCTAAAATTGAATAATGGGATTTTAAAATTGGGAAAATATCCTAACAAAGACCAATAAAAATTAATGGAACTCAAGGTCCATCACCCTAAGGCAGTCATAGAAAAATGAATGCTTCTTTGCCAAAAGAGAAGGCTGAGGATTGATAAATATCTGTAGAGTACTTGACAAATAGGTCGAAAATCTAAATAAATTCTTGGGAAAAAAATAAACCACTTCAATGAACAGGAGTCTGTAAAAAATTAAATATAAAATAATAATAGCAGAATAGTGATGTCATTAGATAATTCCTATGATTAGCAAACCCTATCAAAGAAGATGAGAAGATATTAATGATGGTCAGTGACTTAATAGCTTAGTTATTGTTAAGAAAAATATCTCAAGATTAATGATAGATTAATTCTCAGACTTATCTAGGAAAAATACACTGTTCTCATTGACATGTTATCCTAGTTGTCATTTCTGGCAAAAGATTGTGAGGGGAAAGAGATTTCTATGACTATCCACTGGAATGCTCAAGGAAAACGTGAACCATATTTCATAAGCTCGATAAATGGGAGAAAGAGCAAAAGAGAATTGAATCATTCCTTTAAAAAAAGTAACAAATTTTGAATGTGTAGTTTTTCTTGAAGCAATAGACCTTCTACTTTGATATTGCCTCCAATCATCCTGTATATAGAACTAGAGAATCAGTCAGAAGTTCTTATATTCTCCAAAATTAGACATCCTTCATCAATGAGCTAGAGCATATTTCACCAAAATTCTCTGCAGAATGGCCCCTGCAGATTCATTCCCATTCATTTTCTAAGCCCCTGTCCAGAGCCCCTAATATCTATTCCTCATTTTGTTTACATAGGATCAATTTCATCACACTGGTCAGGATCACCCAATCATTTGTCACTGAAGACCAATTATTCTATTTCAATATTCTTACTGGTTCTTCACAATTACTATTGCACTCTCCAGACAAATGGAACCAGTGATATACATTACCATGGGTGGCGTTTTCTTACTTTGCTTCTTCTCGTCCTTATATCATAAATGTAGACATAAAATTTTCTTTTGAACAAGACCTGTGAATTCATAAGCATATAGGTGAAGATCTTCTACTCAGTACAGTCTGTCACCTTTTCTGTAGATTATGAACTTTAAGTTGTCTGGTGCACTGAAAGTTTAAGAGACTTTTCCTTAGCAACAATACTTTAGGAATCTTGGGTAATATAGACAAATTTAAATCTTTCTTATTCTAAATTTTTGTCACCTATGTAATCCACCTGTTGCTATCACCACCACCACCACCATGACCACCATCAGCATCAGCATCATCACCACCACCATCATCATCATCTTTGTCATTATTGTTGTTATATTTTATTATCATTATTGTTATTATTATTATTATTATACTGAATATCTAACAAGTACCTTTTCCAAGGTCACACATTATTAAAGGCAAAGCTACAAACTGCATTCTAACTTCTGATTGGTAGCCAATCTTCTTTCCATCATGGTCCTCATCTATATGTCATTGATAAAAAGTTAATAATGAGGAATCATCCCTATGTTGAATAATGCCTGAATAACTTCCAAACTTTCTTTGCATATTTGAAGCAAATGGTTATAATTATTTTCATAGAAAAAATGTTAGTATTGTTAACTGTTCAGATGACAAAAAATTATTAAAGTGTAATGTACTTTTTTTTCATCCATATGCACATGAATATTTTTAAGTTACAAAATTTCCTTCCACCCTCCCTTCCTACCCCCCCACCACTTAGCAGCAAATAGTTGTAGCATTGTATATACAAATTTTTGATAAACATGTTTACAGATTAGTCATTTTCAGTATAGGGAATTAGGATTAAGGGAAAGAGAGATATAAGAGATCATTTTTTATAAAGTATTTATCTGATTCTGAAGGATTGCTTTTTTGTTTTGTTTTTCTTCCTCTGGATGAGGATATCATTTTCCATAGCCAGTCTAATAGGGTTGTCCTAGCTCTCTGAACTGCTGAAAGGAGCTGCTTACATCAGTGTTGTTCATCTGAAAATGTTGCTAATGTGTACAGTTTTCTCTTAGCTCTGCTCCTTTGGATCAAAATTAGATTCTATGCTTCTCTAGAGTGTGTCCATTTATGGTTTTTTATAGAACAATAGCATTTCATGTTATTCATGTACTTGGTTAGCCATTCCCCAATTGATGGGCATCTCCTTAATTTCCAATACTTTGACACTACAAGAAGAACTGTTGTGAATCTTCTGGAGCATGTGCGACTTTTCCAATATTTTATGATTTCTCCTGGATATAGACCTAGAAGTGGAATTGCTGGGTCAAAGGGTATGGATATTTATATTGTTCTTTGGATATAGTTCCATATTGCTCTCCAGAATGGCTGGATCAGTTCACAACTCCACCAGCAATGCATCAGTGTTCCAATCCTCTCACAACCTCTCGAGCATTGATCATTTTCCCTTTTGCTCAACTTAGCCAATCTGACAGGTATGAGTGATACCTCACTGAGGTTTTAATTTGCATTTCTCTAATCAAAAAGGATTGGAGCATTTTTTCATATGATTATATATAGCTTTAATTTTTTTCATTTGAAAACTGTTTATTCATATTCTTTGATCATTTATAAATTGGGGAATGACTTTTAACCTTATAAATTTGATGCAATTCTGTATATATTTTAGAAATGAGACTTTTATCAGAACTCACAGTTGTGAAGACATTTTTTCCCAGCTCTCTGCTTTCTTTCTAATTTTGGCAGCATTGATTTTATTAGTGTAAAACTTTTTTTTTTAAATTGTATATGGTCAGGGGCAGCTAGATGGTGTAGTGGATAAAGCACAGGCCCTGGAATCAGGAGTACCTGGGTTCAAATCAGGTCTCAGACACCTAATAATTACCTAGCTGTGTGGCCTTGTGCAAGCCACTTAACCCTGTTTGCCTTGTAAAAACCTAAAAATAATTTTATATGGTCAAACATTCATTTTGCTATTTCTAATGTGCTCTAATTCTTGTTTGATAATAAATGTATCCTCTTTTGATATATCTGATAGAATATTTCATGATGTATTAATTTATCTTTGAAGTTGCCCTTTATGTTTAAATACTATACCCATTTTGACTTTATTTTGGTATAGGATGTGAGATGTGAATCAATGCCTAGGTTTTGCCATACTATTTTCCAGTTTCCCCTACAAATTTTGTCAAATAATGAGTTTGTTTCCCAGAAGAAGATATCTTTGGGTTTATCAAAAAGTCGATTGGTGTAGTCATTTACTACAATTTCTTATGAATCTAAATAATCTATTGATACAATATTCTATCTCTTTAGCAGTACCAGACAGTTTTAATGACTGCCACATTACCCTATAATTTTAGATTTGGTAGAGCTAGACCATCTTCCTTTACAATTTTTTTCAACAGTTCCTTTACTCTTCTTGTTCTTTTTTCTTTTCACCAGATTGATTGGTATGGCACTGAATAAATTTTTCAATTTGGGTAGATAGCAATTTTGATTTTATTAACTTTACATAGTCATTACCAATTGACATTTTTCCCATTATTTAGATCTGATTTCACTTAGGTGAGAAGTACTTTATAATTGTATCCATTCGTTTCTGGGTTTGTCTTGGGAGGTAGATTCCCAATAATTTTAAATGGAATAAATGGAATTTCTTTCTATCTCTCCTGGGCTGTTCATATATATATATATATATATATATATATATATATATATATATATATATATATATATACACTGGTGATTCTTTGTGGGTTTTATTTTATATCCTGCTACTTCACCAAACTTGTTAATTGTTTCAAAGAGATTTTTAGATGATTGTCTCAGATTTTCCAAGTATACCATCATATCACCTGCAAAGAGTAAAAGTTTTGTTTCCTCATTGCCAATTCTTATTACTTCAATTTCTTTTTCTTCTTTCATTGCTTCAGCTAGTATTTCCAATATTATATTGAATAGGAATGGTGATAATGGGCATCCTTATTTCACCCCTGATTTTACTGGAAATGCTCCAATGTTATTCCCATTATATATAATATTTCTTGATAGTTCTAGTTTGATACTTTATTATTTTAAGGAAAACACCATTTATTCCTAAAGTTTCTACTGTTTTTAATAAGAATGGATGTTGTATTTTTTCAAAGGCCCTTTCAGCATTATTGAGATAATCATTATTTCTGTTGGTTTTGCTACTGTTATGTTCAATTATGGTGTTTATCCTAATATAGAACCATCTCTGCCTATCTGTTATAAATCCTACCTGATCTGATCATGACGTACAACCTTAGTAAGAACTTGCTATAGTTTCACTGTTAAAATTTTATTTAAGAATTTTGGATCAATATTAATTAGGGAGATTAGTCTTTAGTTTTCTTTGTTTTTTCTTGGTTTAGGTATCAGCACCATGTTGTTGTCAATAAAAGGGTTTGGCTGAACTCCTCCTACTTTTAAAAATAGTTTATATATAATAGGAATTAATTATTCCTTAAATGTTTGATAGAATTCACATAAATCTAACTAGACCTGGAGATTTTTAATAGGGAGTTTATTGATGGATTTTTCAATTTTTATTCTGAAATGGGTTATTTAAGAAATACAATTCTTCTTTTAATATGGGCAGTTTGTATTTTTGTAAATATTCATCCATTTCATTCAGGCTATACAATTTATTTCTAGCAAACTGGCACCAAATTTTTTCTTTAATTTCCTTCTCATTGGTGGTTAGTTCATCTTTTTCATTTCTGATACTGGTAATTTGGTTATCTTCTTTCTTTTTTTGTCAGATTAACCAAAGTTTTGTTTATTTTTTTGGCTTTTTCATAAAACCAACTCTTAGTTTTATTTATGAGATCAATGCTTTTTTATAAATTTCAATTTATTAAACTCTCCCTTGATTTTCAGAATTTCTAATTGGGTATTTACTTGGGGTTCTAATTTTGGGGGATCTTCTTCCTTCCACTACCCTAATCTTCTATGATGAGGCTACACTTCTATTTGCCAAGTTCAACCTCTTTACAATGTACACTTTATTCCAGCTCAGTATTCTCTTGACATTTGCCCACTCCCTTTAATATTCAATATAACCTTATTTAATGACTCTCTTTTGCCTCTAAATACATCTCTTCTATCTTTAAATAACTTTTGCACATAGTAGGCACTTAATGTTTATTGGTTAGTTGATCTTACTATAGGCAATAAGATAGCATTACTTATTTTAATTTCCTCTTTTCAACTGATCCCCTTGTAAAAACCACTTACAACACATCTCTCCATTCTTTTTCTTCTCTTCAAAGTCTTGGTTAATCAGATTCTGACTTCAACATTCAATGGAATCTGATCTCTCTAAAATTACCAATAATCTCTTTACTATCAAATTCAATGACTTTTTCTGATTCTTCATTCTTCTTGAAAT
Organism: Macrotis lagotis; assembly: GCF_037893015.1. Taxonomy (NCBI): domain Eukaryota; kingdom Metazoa; phylum Chordata; class Mammalia; order Peramelemorphia; family Peramelidae; genus Macrotis; species Macrotis lagotis. The sequence continues at coordinate 524,192,885 of NC_133666.1, read as the reverse complement.
CTCTGCATCATTAGACATTTTTGACTATATTTTATTCTTTATGGGATTTTGCTATTCTTTTCTCTTTGTCCTCTACTTACCTATTCAAACATTTATTTTCAATCTTTTGCTATATCTTCATCCTTGTCATATCCACTAACTCTTAGTATTCCCCAAGATCCTTTTCTCTTTTAACATGCTTTCATTTGCTGATCTTATCCACTTCCATGGGTTAAATTATCATTTCTATTCAGATGATTCCTTAAAATGTATCTAAATCATGTTTCTCATATTAGATACAATCAGTTTACTAATTTCCTTTTACAAATTTCCAAGTAGATGTCCTATAGCCTTTCCACTTTTAACCGTTCTAAAAAACCATTGTATTTCACACCCTGTAAAACTTTCTTTTTCTGAACTTTCCTATTAGTGAGGAGAACATGTCAATCATTTTAGTCACTTAGAGTTTTATCATTGGTGTTATGCTGCTTTCTCTGCCTACATAATCCCACACATTTGGCCAATTGTCAATTATTAACATTCGTTTCTTTATAATATCTCTTTAACATATATTCATCTCTTCAAAAGTAAAAGGTCTTAAATCACCTCTCAACTTATCTCTTACTAAAAGCTACTAATTTGATTCCCTGATTGACATCTCTTCCCACTCCAATTCATGCTTCATCTACTCCAAGTTCATTTATGAAAGTGTAGCTCTTACCATATCACTAGAATACTCAATAATTTCAAGTGCTCCTCAAATGCTGGTACCAAATATAAAGTCCCTTTTTTCCCATTAATGCTCTTCTGGTGGACAGAGCTAAGATGGCAGCATGAAGACTTGTTCCCCCAAAACTCCAAAAGACTTCAAATTATGACTCTAACCAAAATCTAGAGGGGCAGAACCCACAGAAAGATTGATACAATTCCCAGTACAGACAATTTGGAAGTTCTGCCAGAAAGGTCTGTTCTACTGGGACCACAGGCTAGAAAATTCTGCAGCCCATCCACAGCTGCAGCCATAGCTACAGTGCAGCACAGCCAGGCTGGGTGCCTGGGTCTCTGACAGGGGGGTAGTTTCAAGACCTCTTGGATCAGGGATCATCAGGGACAGTCAGAAGGGGTAGTGTGAGAACTCTGTCACCCTGAAATGAGTGTGGAGCAGAGCTCCAGCCTCAGAGCACCCCTGCAGTGAGAAGCTAGAGTGGGAGTTGGCAGAACCACCCAGATCACCCAGAACTCTCAGTCCATAGAAGGGGCTTGGGGAGACTACAGAGGTCTCACTGTTCTCCCTGAGGCAGGACTCAGCTGTTTGCCCACACTCAGATTCAGGTTGAAGTCTGGAACCCACAATACCACCATAGCTGAGCAGGGACCATCCTCACAGTTCCAGGTGAAAGGGTATGGCCTGAACACAGGCAGGAGAGCAGTCAGAGACTCATAAGACCCTGTAGGAATTACGATCCCTCTGGGTTGTCCCAAAAGATGCTCAAAACTTTGGAAGTGCAGTAAGTCAGTCATAGGTTGAGGAAATAAGCAAACAAAAGAAAAAGAAGAATCTGACCAAAGAAAATTGCTTTGCTACAATGGAAGATACAAAATACAAAATACATGCCATCAGATGATGACAAAATCAAAGCTTCTGTATCCAAAACCTCTAAAAGAAATAGAAAGTGGGCTCAGACTATGGATGAGCTCAAAAAAAAGACTCTGAAAAGCAATAAGAAAGGTAGAGGAAAAAATGGGAGGAGAAATGAGAGCAATGCAGATAAATCATGAAAACCAAGTCAGCAACTTGGTGAAAGAAATACAAAAAATACTGAAGAATATAACATATTAAATCCAGTTTAGGTCAAATGGAGAAAACAAAAAAAAAAGGCAAATGAGGAGAAGAATGGATTAAAAAGCGGAATTTTCCAGCTGGGAAAAGGAGATTAAAAAACGCTCTGCAGAAAATAAATTGTTTAAATGCAGAATCTAACTGAAGTGAACTGATGACTTTTTGAGAACTGAGGAAGAAATAAAACTATTTCAAAAAAAATTAGAAGAAAATGGGAAAAAACTCATTGGGAAAACAACTGACCTTGAAAACAGATCAAGAAGAGTTAATTTTAAAAAATATTGGGCTACCTGAAAGTCATGTTGAGGGAAAGAGCATTTACTTCATTTTTCAAGAAATAATATAGCAAAATTGCCCTGAGATTCTAGAAGCAGAGGACAAAATAGAAATTGAGGGAATTCACCAATCACCTCATGAAAGAGATCCCAAAAGATAAACTTCCAGGCATATTATAGCCAAACTTAAAAACACCCAAGTCAAAGAGAAAATACTAAAAACAGCCAGAAACAAGTAATTCAAGTACTCTGTCTCTGTATTCAGGATTACACAGGATTTAACATCATCTGCATTAAGTGCTTGTAGGGCTTGGATATTCCAGAAGGCAAAACATGTTGGTTTACAACTGAGAATTTGGTTTACAACTGGCAAAACTGAACATCTTCTTGCAGGGGAAAAGATGGATTTTCAATGAAACAGGGAACTTTCAAACTTTCCTATTGAAACAACCAGGTCTTAATAGAAAGTTTGATCTCTAAGCACAGGCCTTGGGGGAACCATAGAGGTGGTAAACAATAAGGAACATAATGATGTTGAATTGCTGGAATTCCTACATGGGAAGAAGATACTGATAACTCATATGAACTTTCTCATTTATAAGAGCAGTTAGAAGGGGCCTATATAGACAAGGCAGAGGAAGGAGCAGAAAATAATGGTATAATATGGTATAAAGATTAAGTTAATGGGTGATAAAGAAAAGTACTGGGAGGATGAAAAAGGAGAGGAAGAAGGGGCTAAGATATTTCACATAAGAGCCAAGAAAAAAAATTTTACAATGGAGTGGAATGGGGGAAGGCAAGGGGCAATGAGTGAGCCTTCATTCTCATCAGAACTGGCTCAGGGAGGAAATAGCATACACACATAATAGGTGATAGAAATATATCTTATCCTAGAGAAAAATGAGAGGAAAGGGATGGGATAAGGTGGAATGTGGGAGGAAAGGGGGAGAATAGGTGATAGAAGAGAGGGAAGATCATGGGAGAGGGTACTCAGAAACAACACACTTCTGAACAGGGACAGGATGAAAGGAAAGAGAGAATGGAATATATAAGTGTGGGGAGGAATACAGTGGAGGGATATTCAGCTAGTGATAGCAATTGCAGAAAAATATTTAAGCAACTTCTCTAGTGGCTATGATGGGGAAGGCAACTCATGCCAGAGACAGAGCCATTAGAATATGAACACAGACTGAAGTACACTTTTTTCTCTCTCACTACTCTTGAGGTTTCTCATCTTTTTTGGGGGGGAGGGGAGTTTATGATTACTCTCAACAAAATTATGTTAATAATACAAAATAAGTAATCAAAAAACAAGAATAAAACTCTTTCAACCTTCTTTCTTCCTTTACTCTGACATGATGAAACAACTGAAGAATAATAGTAGCATTCAAGAAGCTTAATGACAGTCAAGAGAAGATCACATGAAGATTTTTATTCTCCATAGGGAATTTCTCTTCCATTCAAATTCTATCAAATGGGAATTCAACACAGTTAATAAAAAAAAAACCTTGGGCAATCAGAGCTATCTTCCCCATCAATACGGACTAACAGAGAATCATAGTTCCAAGTTAGCTCTATCTACTATGACAAGGAAAATTGACTTGCCAGTCATGTTAACAACAAGATGAAAGATTAGTTACTTTCTCCAAATCCCCTTAGCTCTCTAACTCTCCAGGAAAAAGAATTATGAACCACATATAGAGCAATTATAATGGCACCCACAGAGCAAAGAATGACAATGCAAAATCTTTATGAATTAACATAGAATTGTCTATATTTTCTCAACACTTTTGTCATCAGACTACAGTACCTTTAAATTTAAACTAAAAAGCAGATCCTAGAATGCTCACAAAATCATGAAAGTTAGAACTAATGGACCATCTTACAAGGACCTACAATGAGGAAGGAGACAGAGGAGGCAAAACTGAGCTTCATTTCATATTAAGAAGGGTTGAGTGCATACAACTGGAGCATTCACTAGGTGCACAGTTGAGGCACATCTCTTCTTCTGCCTCCCTTGGCCCCATGACCCTGCTTTCTGAAACCATGGACTCAAGTCTTTTTAGTTTATAGAAAAGGAAACTGAAATCCAAAGAAATACTTAATCAATTCAAGGTCATATAGAGTATTTAGCAAAGCCAGGAGTCAAACTCAAATCCCCAACTTCAGAACTATCATTTTATTCGACAAATGCAGTACCACATGCCTATCTCCATAACATAGCCAATACATGCCATATACAAGCCCCTCTCCTTCCCACATACCCAAAACTTGCTCCTTCATTTAAAATATCAGATAATCTGTTTAGTTTACTTCATTCAGCCAATAAAAATGATTCAACTAAGTTTAGACAGAGCAATCATGTGTTCCTAATTCCTTCATTTAATTGTTCATTTGTGGGAATGTGTAACGAGAGCCTACTGTGCATAAGGAACATTAATTATGATCAACTCTGAGTCAAGTCAACTCTGCCAAAACAATAAAAGTGGTTGTGCAAGTAGTCTGGATTGTGCACCCAAAATGCTAAGTATAGAGAAAATCTTTTCTGAACCCTTTGATACTAGTTTCCCTTCCTCCTTCAAATTACTTTGTATTTATCTTGTATACATTTATACATATTATACATTTATACAATTATATGCATAGTATCTCTCCAATAGCATGTGAGTTCTTTCAGAACAAGAACTATTTTCATTTTGATTTTTGTATTGCCAACTCCTAACAATGTAGTTAATAAATACCTGTTGATTCATTGACCTTTCATTGAAGTAAATTATAATTTGTTTGGAGAGAGAGAAAAAATAAAATAAATAACCGTAAAAGTTCACAAGTGAGTAGAACATACAATAAATATTGTATGGGTCGGAGGAAAATTTCTAAACTTTTACATTGTTCACCTGTGATATATTTACCAAGTAGAACACTACAATACAGGACTACAATATAGTTCTGCATGTTGATGAGTTCACATTGCATTTATTTTGAAGTTGGAGTTACCAAACTTAATGGGATGGATCTCAATGAATTGAAAGTGATATCACATGTTTCATCTGTGGGTGTGTCAGTTTTGGGTATATTGAAATTTAGGTGACACATCACAGGTAAGTGGTTGGTAAGTCACACACACCCTTCAATTTATTGGGCTTCAGAGGTGTGGTATGGGAAACAGAGGATGATCCAACAGGTAGATAGAATGTATCAAGTGACAGGAAGCTATGGAGTCCCTGGCAGATGTGATCTGGCTTTCATCAAACTTTCACTAAACTGTTGTGTGCTAGGATCTGGTTAATAATGATGCCCACGAATGTCATTTTTTGACCCCCAGAATCCATCTTCCCTCCCCCACGTCCCCAATGTCTATTAACTTGGGTAAATGATTCATCATGCAGATGAACTATTATCCAAGATAATTGACTGAGATGGTAGGCTGCCTCTGATTTCCCTTCTACATCCCTAAAATTGTTTATGTGAATGTTTTTCCTGAACTTTACTCAAAACTGTGGAGGTTGAGATGCTTAGAAAACAAAAGCAAGTCATAAATCATGGGAGATTGGCCAAGTACAGACATTTAATTGTCTCTATATTAAGTTGCATATTAAATTAATTAATACATTGCCCCATATTTAGGAAATGACCTACATTGGAATCCAAAGACAAGAGAAAATATTTTAAAATGACACAAAAATGCTGATAATTAAGTATAAAATGGCATGAATATATTTCATCAGGCATGTTTCATCCATGTTACTTATGCATATTACTTAATCTGCAGTCTTAGTAAAATGATAAAGATTTTTAGGTTCAAATTAGATAATGTTTACAAATCATTTTGCAAACCATAAGTTGATATATAAATGTCAGTTATTGGTGTGCTAGCTTTTACTCATGTTTCAGATTTTGGCTAGATTAGGCATTTACATATGGGTATGTGACTATGGTTGTGCTAGTCCTTTTTATCAGTCTAAGGAGAGAGCAATAAATATAATCCAGTCATACCTAATATAGCCAGGTACAGAACCACCTGAAAAACAAAAGGAATGTCTGATTGAATAGGGATAATGGATTTCCTATTATTGGTTACATAGGAAAAATACATGAGGGTAGCCACAGTGATTTAGCTATTCTTAAATAGTAGCAGTTGCTAGTTGACTAGAGGTCCAGGTAACATTCATCAAAAACACTCAATGGCCTGTTTCTGGCCACTTCCATTTTTTTCCTTGAGAAATTATTTAGATCCATTGGGATAACTGTACAGATCTTTTAATACAAATATTAAAATTCTATCTAGATGTACAATGTTTTAATGCAAATTTTAACCATAAAACCAAATGCTCCATTCAGTTAAATTAATAGAATTACAAAAAGATGTAATGATAGCAATTAAGTCTTGAAAATGCAAATTTTATAGTCAAGGACAATTACCTCATTTATAGTATACTGGAATGATGCCAGATGAAGGTAATTTAGATCCCCCCAGCTCACAGTTACATCATGATGGATATCTTCATTTCATTAGTACAACAAAGATGGGTGAGAAGTTAGACAATACAAGAAGAGACAAGAGAGAATTTGACCTTTTTTATATCCCTGAACATAAAATTCAATCAATCAGTCATTCAACAAATATGCATTGAGTACTGTCACACTAAAATAGTAATAACCTTATTCTTTTTTTTCCAGTTTGGAAAATATAAGCTGTGTGTTGGCTCTTTCTTTTTTTAGCATCCATAGAACCTAGACATGATAAAAAAAAAAAAACTTTTTGAAATCTTTATAAAGCCAGCTGCAGCTCAAAGAGTAAAGCACTCATCTGGCTCTCTTATGCTTAGTCATTGAACTAGTATTTGATTAACAGAGTCTCAGGTCTCATCTCAAAAAACACACACGGGATTTTTTAGCAACTATTTTCAAGTTTACTTAAATATTCCTAAAGTTATTTTTGGTTATTTCAAACAATAAAACAATAGAAATTTTACTACTCCAGATGATTCTTTTTGGCACAACTATGCATTCATTGCCTATGAACCAAAACTGGTAATTTTAAAATAGTAATGTGGAGCACTATAACTCTGTGCTAGAGATTGGGAGATTTAACTACAGCCACATCATCATTTAGATAACCAAGGGACATATGTGTGTAAAAGAGAAGACAATATATCTTTGAATGTTTAATGATAGAAGTTAAAATGGTTAAAAAACAGAACATTTATTACAAAAATCTTTAAACATTAATGTGACTTTTCTGTACATATTCATAACCACACAATCTGTTGGGCCAGATTCTCTCTGTTTACCTTCTTGAGGCACATTCCTGCGTTGTACTTCCTACTTTGATTTTACTGTTTCATCTTGGAAGTTCCATCAGTCCAAGTGGCCTTCTCACACTTTGAATTCCGTTATTCCCTATGACTTTTTTTCTATCAATAAATTTCTTCGGGAAGTTCCTTTTGGGGAAGGCTCTAGGCCTGCCATCCTTCATTCTCCAGGCTATGCTTCTGATTCTCTTAACCCAGTATGGGACTCTCTCCCTCCCAGCTTTTCATTTCCCTTTTATTTGTTATGTTCCCCAACTATAATATAAAGTAATTTGTAACTCAGAAATTTTTTACCCTTTTTCTTGTGATTGTAACCACCAAACTTAGAAGAGGACATGGGATACAATAAGCACTTAGATGCTAGTTGATGGGACTTGACAAGGATGCACTTCTCCATAAAAGCAGATAAAAGGATTGAATTGTAGCTTCACCTACTCCCCTCTTAATTCTCTCTTTCATTCAGGAATAGTCCTCAATTAAAAAAAGGAAATAAAAAATAAATTTGCCCACAGTGAGCCGGTGCCTCATCTATTTTCCCCTAATATTAGATAAGAGTATCCAACTGAAACAAGCAACATTGTCACAAAAAAACAAATCTCAATGAGTTGCAATCCAATTTTGCCAGTATCCTTCCATTCCCCTCACTAAAACAAGACTGTGTGAGGATTATTGTTGTTGTTCAGCCACTTATCAGTTGTATCTGATTCCTTATTATACCATGGAGATTTCTAGACAGATACCACTGCAGTGGTTTTACATTTTTTCTTCACTAGTTCATTTTATAAATGAGGAAACTGAGGCAACAGGGTTAAGTGACTTGCTCAGTATCAAACACAAATAGTAAGTGTCTGGGAATGGATTTGAACTCAAGAAGATGAATCTTCCTGACTTCAAGTCCAGCTGAACTTAATCCTCTGAACCACCTAATTGCTCTTCTTAAGGATTATTAGAAGATCTGAAAGCAAGATATGGCAAAAAGGGCTGAACTTGGGATAACCTTATAATTAGTTGATTGTTTTATTCAACTTGGAATAACCTTGTATTTAGTTGATTGTTTTATTCAACTTGGAATAACCTTATACTTAGTTGATTGTTTTATTCAAAATATGGTGCTTTATTTTTATTCTTATTCTTATTCATAGTCATGTAGAAATATTTACCCTGGCCTCCACTATCTGAAGACCAGGATATATTATATAACATGTGTTATGTTTCATACCTGAATCAGAATTCTCTGGTACCTTTAAGGGGGTTCAGGGACATCTAGATACTTTATCATTTTTCCCAGTTCCCATTTATCTTGTTTCCATAACTGTAAGACGTATCTTGCACTCAGCTCCAAAATATGGATTAGCTTTTGCAAACCAATATATATTTCAAATGTATAACATGAATAAATATCCAAACATCCCCTGCCTCCCAGATCTGGGAACATAATCTTTTTGTATTACTTCAAACTGAAGGAAAGTGGAGGAAATTGCATTTACAGCTTAGTTTTTGTCATTGCCTGAAGTTCTAAGATCAAAGTCAATTTTGGGTGTGAATCCCAGGCACCAGTTTCTCTGGTTTTCTGCGGTGGACCGGTTACTGTAACATCTGGCCAAGAATCCTGTCTCCACAATCACCATCGCTCAAATTTCCAGAACCAGTGAGGATTCTCCTACAGCATCTGGAAACAAAAAGGATAATAGAAAGAAATCAACATATAAATTCCAGAATAATTCTTGGGATCATAGCATAAAAAGTGGGAGGGAAAGGAGGAAGTTAGTTAACAGAGGTCCTGTGGGGGATGAATTTGACTTTAATTCTCTTTTGAAATTTCTGAAGAAAGGAGAACTGGCAGTTTCTAATGATGTATCATGTTCATGTTATTTAATAAACTGGAAAAGACTGTCACTGATCATGTGGTGGGGGTGGATGTAGGACGCTTCTTCCCAGAAGCAGTTTATCTCCATGTTGGATAATCTAAGCATGGGTTAAAAAAAAATTATATTTAAATAGATATATAATCTAAATGGTATAATACTTCCACTTCACAACAAATATCTATTCAAATCATCTCATCCTATATGATTCTCCTCAATGATCTTTCATAAATCCTGTTCAGATACAAATGACTGATTACCTATTGCACTGGAGGCTTTCCTGTGAAACTTTTAAATGTTTTATAAAGCTTCATATAGCTTTGAGTCGTCACTTATTTCTCACTCTTATAGATGAGATTCACACTCTTTACCTTTCATATTAGCATAGCAGTACGCTGTAGTAACAAGACCACTATATTTGTAGTTGAGAAGGTTCTAGTTTACATCTCAATTCTGTTATTCAAAAATTGTGTGGTTTGGAACATGTCATTTCCCTCCTTGTGAGTTCCAATTTCTTTCTCTACAAAATGAAATTTGTACCAAATACCTTCCAAGCTCTTTCAAACTATAAATCTTTGATCCTATATATTTTAATGTACTTTTGCATAAAAACCATTATGAATAATATGGTATAGTCTATTTAAATTTAAATTATTTAAGTTTAATTTAGTTTAATTATGATAATTGAAAATTTTGATTCTATGAAAAAAATGGACATTTATTATTTGTAGTCATATAACTTCACTATGAAATAGTGATAAAGAAAGAAGAGGAAATCATTCTAAGAGATGAGTTAGAAGTTTCATGTGTTATATTTCATACCTAAACCAGAATTCTCAGGTACTTTTAAGGGGGTTCAGGGGCATCTAGACTCTCCATCATTTCCCCAGTCTCTATTTATCTTGTTTCCCCCATTATAAGAATAAATAGGTATTGATAGACCAAATTAATAATGATTTCACTTCTATTTTGTCTCATTTTAGAAATAATGCTAAGATAAATGGTGTCCTTCAGTAGACAACCAGTACGATGAAGGTTTTCTAGATAATTCCACATAAAGATTACTTTGAGGAACTGATAAAATTTTGCTTGGGTAAGAAAAGATTCAGGAGAAGTAACCATCAAGTATTTGAAGGGATGTATTGTGAAAAGAGGATTAGACTAGTTCTTCTTGGCCCCAAATGGCAGGAGTAGGAGTATTTAGTGACATTTGATGTAAGGGAATATTTTCTAACAACTGGGATTCTCCAAAAGTGAAATCAAGTGCTTTATAGGAGGTAACAGTTTCTCCCTCTCAAAGAAGTTCCCAATATTCTACCAAACCATATTGGAAGCAGATTGTGAAATTTTCATTTTATTCTGTGTAAATTTATTTTTCTTGAAAATTCAGCAAATAGCTAACACAAGAGAAATATGTAACATATACTTTTTAATTTGTTGTATATGAAAATTCAGTTTGCTGCAGATAATAATATTCTATTTCATCAAAGATAGAGACAATTCTACCAAATAAAAACTATCCAAGTATTCATGTGAGTTTGAAGTTGCTTAGAATTTATCTTTTTCCCCTTTTATGGCATATCAATATCATTTTCCCCCCTTTCCCTGGTTTAATGTCCTGAAGAAGAGTGATGCTTAGGGTCCTTTATAATTGTGTTGTCTCTAGTTTTTATTTTCATTATTATAATCTAAGTGTGTGCATATATATATATATATATATATATATATATATATATATATATATATATATATATATATATGTTTGAAGCACAGCTTTTTTCTTGACATTCTGATCCATGGAGAGATAAATCAAAATTAATTGGAAACTAAATAACTTAATTTTAAAAAATGAGTGGAACAAACAACAAATCTTAGCACTTATCACCAATTTTATTAAAGATGGTGGCAACTAAGAGAGATCCTACCAAAATTTATGGGATGAAGATAAAACAGGTTTTAGGAGAAATTTTATATCTCTGAATGCTTAATTAAAGAAATAGTTAATAAATAGAAGAGATCAAGGGATTGGGTATGCAACTAAAAAAGCTGCATAAACAACAAATTAAAAATTCCCAATTAAATAACAAGTTAGAAATTCTGAAAATCAAAAGAGAAAATAATTTGAAAACAAGAAAATCATTGATCTAATAAAGAAAATTAAGATTTGGTTTCATAAAAAATGTAATAAAATAAATCTTTAGCTAATCTGATTTTAAAATGAATAAAGAAAACCAAATTACCAACATCAAAAACAGAAAGGGTGAACTCACTACTAATGTTGAGAAAATTAAAGTGATATTCAGATCTATTTTGCCCAATTGTATACCAATAACTTTGACAACCTAAGTGAAGTGTATTAATATGTAGAATAACATAAACTACCCAGATTAACTGAAGAGAAACTAAAAAGCTTGACTCCATTTCAGAAAAAAATAAATTGAAGAAACTATCTATAATTTCCCTAAGAAAAATCACCAGGCCCAGATGCATTTACTAGTAAATTCTACCAAAATTTAAGGAACAATTAATTCCAATTTTTATAAAACTATTTAAAAAATAGGAGAAGGAATCCTGTCAAATTCATTTTATGACACCAATATGATGTTGATACCTAAATTATGAGGAGAAAAATGCAAAAATTACAGATCTATTTCCTTAATGAACATTGATGTAAAATTCTTAAATAAAATTTTAGCAAAGAGATTATAGCAAGTTATTTCTAGGATAATATAAACCATGATTATGTAGGATTCATATTTAGTAGGCATGGATGGTTCAGTTTTAGGAAAACAATCAGCATAATTGGAAATATCAATAACAAAACCTAAGAAATCATATGATTTTCTAAATAGATACTGAAAAAGCCTGATAAAATATAATATCCATTCCTAATAAAAATATAGAGAGCATAGGAATAAAATGCTTTCCTTAAAATAATAAGCAATAGCTAATGAAAATCATCAACAAATATTATATGTAATGGGGATAAAGTAGAAGCGTTTATAATAAAATTAGGAGTGAAACAAGGTTGCCATTACATCTACTACTATTCAATATGGTGTTAGAAATGTTAGTTTTTGCAATGAGAAGAAAAAGAAATAAAGAAATTTTAATTGACAATGAGGAAGCAAAACTTTCACTCTGCAGATGATATGCTGGCATACTAAGACAAACCTAAAAAATCAACTAAAAAGCTACTTGAAACAATTAGCAACTTCAGGAAAATAGCAAGATATAAAATAAACCTACATAAATCATCTGCATATATATATATAGATAGATAGATAGATAGATAGATAGATAGATAGATAGATAGATATCAACACTAAACCCTAAGGGCAAGAGATAGAAAGAGAAATTTCATTTAAAGTAGAAATAGAAGATGTCCCCTAATAAATGCTTTGGCTGTATCCTGTAAGTTTTGGTTTGTTGTTTCTTTATTGTCATTGTCTTGGATGAAATAATTCTTTCTGAGGTTTGTTGTTTGATGCACTCATTCTTCAAAATGAGGTTATTTAGTTTCCAATTAGTTTTTGTTCTGTCTCTCCATGGTCTTTTATTGCACGTTATTTTTACTGCATTGTGGTCTGAAGGGAGATGTATTCAATGCATCTTTCTGCTTTTAATTATGAGGTTTTCATGTCTGAAAACATGGTCAGTTTTTGTGTAGATTCCATATACTGAAGAAAAAAGAAATGTACCTATCACTGCTCAATTTTCTCTGAGATCTATCATATCTAAGCTTTCTAATCTTCGATTCATATCTTTAACTTCCTTTTTTGATTTTATGATTAGATTGACTAATTCTGAGAGAAGGAGATTGAGGTCCCTGACCAGTAGAATTTTGCTATCTATGTCTTGCTGTAACTCATTCAGCTTCTCCTCTAAGAATTTGGATGCTATACCTCTTGGTGCATATATATTATTATTGGAATTACTTCATTGGCTAAGATACCTTTTAATTGTATATAATTTCCTACCTTCTCTCTTTTAATGAGAACTATTTTTTCAGCTGCTTTGTCTCAGATATGGATTGCTACCCCTGCCATTTTTTTTACTTCAGCTGAAGCATAATATATTCTGCTCCAGTCTTTTACCATTACTCTGTATGTATTTCTCTGCTTCAAAGTTGTATTTTGTAAGCAACATATTTTGCAAATCTGGTTATTAATCCACTTCCATTTTATGGAAGAGTTCATCCCATTCACATTCAAAATTACAATTTTTAACGCTTTATTGTCCTCCATTCTATCTCCCTTCCATTTGTATTTTCCCTTGTTTTCCATCTTATTGCCTACTCCCCAATATTTTGCTTCTGAATACCACCTCCTTCAATGTATTTACCTCCTTCAGTCCAACACGTACCCTGTACTTTCCCCTTTCTCTTTTCTGCTTCTTCCTTCCCTTTTATCACATCTCCTTCTCTTCCCACACTCCCCTTTCCCCTCAATACTGGAAAGGCAAGATAAATTTCTAAACTCAACTGAGTGTGTATGGTAATCCCTCTTTGAGTCAAACCTGATGAGAATAAGATTCAGGTGGTTCTAGCCACCTTCCTTATTCCCCCTCTGTTGCAAAAAGTCCTTTGCACCTTTTCATGTGGTTTTATTTACCCCATTCAATCTCCCCCTTCCTCCTGTCTCTTTACTGACCACAAATTTTTATTAATGATTTTTGAAAAATCATTCCAGCAAAGTTATGGACAAGTCATGAATGTTCATTCCTTCTGCCTAAGTATATTTCCTCTAAATTTTTCAATTCTCAAGAGTTATGATTTTCCTCCAAGATGGGGTTTGTAATCAGTTTAATCTTATTAGATAAGCTTTTTTTTTACTCTTTTTAGCTTTGTACGTATTTCTTAAGTATCTTGTTTGAAGACCAAATTTTCTGTTTAACTCTGGTCTTTTCATCAGGAAAAATTGAAAGTCTCTTAATTGATTACATGTCTATTTTGTCCCTGAAAGAGAAGGCCCAGAGGAGAGAGGGAGGGGGTTAGAGCAAAGATAGCTGCATGAAGGCAACATTTCCTGGGAACTCCTTCCCCTCAAAATTCCAAAAGCCATCTAATTATGACTCTAGGCAAAATTTAGAAGGGCAGAATCCACAGAAAGACTGAATGATACATTTTCCCAGGCAAAGATAATTTAGAAGTTTTGTGGGAAAGGTGTGTTTCACCAGGACCAGGAGTTAGAAAATGCCCTGGTCCCATTGCAGCCTGGGAACAGCCTGAAGGGGAGGGGAGAGATTCTGATACACCAGAATGAATGTGGAGTGAGGGAGTACCACCTGCAGAACCTGCAACGAGAATCTGGAGAAACCAGGCTAAACCTCTAGAGTGTAGCCCACAGATGGCAAGGGGGTCAGGGGAGACTGAAGAAATTTCTCTGCTCTCTCTGGGGACAGGACTCTGCTGTTTGTCCACACTGGGATCAAGAATGCAGTCTGGACTTCCATAGAAAGATAACCAAGCAGGGCTCTTCCTTACAGCTCCAGGGCAGAGGGAAGTGCTGTTTTTATCTACATATCAAAGCACAGGCAAGAGAGCATAAGACCTTGGAAGAATAAAGGTCCCAGTAGGGTGTCCCCCCAAAAATCCCAAAGCCTTAGAAGTGCTGTAAATTAGTCTTGGCCTGCCTGAGGAAATGAGTAAACAACAGAAAAAGAAGAACCTGATCATAGAGAATTACTTTAGTCCCATGGAAGATCAAAACACATACTCAGATGATGAGAAAATCGAAGCTTCCATATTCAAAACCGACAAGAGAAATAGAAAATGGGCTCAGATTATGGATGAGATCAAAAAAAAAAATTCAAAATCAATTAAGATAGATGGAGGGGGAAAAATTGGAAGGAGAAATGAGAGTGATGCAGAAAAATCATGTATACCAAATCAGCAGCTTGGTGAAAGAAATACAAAAAAGAAATGAAGAAAAAGTGTTAAAAATGAGTTTAGGCAAAATGGAAAAAAGCAAAACAAAAGGCAAATGAGGAGAAGAATGCCTTAAAAAGCAGAATTGGCCAGCAGGGAAAGGAGATAAAAAAAAGCTATCTGAAGAAATTAGAAGTAAATTTGAAATATCTCATTGGAAAAACAACCAACCTCAAAAAAAGATCCAGAAGAAAAAATTTAAAAATTATTGGGCTACCTGGAAGTCATGACCAGGAGAAGAGCCTGGACTTCATTTTTTAAGAAGTCATACAGCAAAATTGTCCTGAGATCCTAGAAGCAGAGGGCAAAATACAAATTCAGTGAATTCTCCTACTGAAAGAAATCCCAAAAGAAAAACTAGGAATATTATAGCCAAATTCCAAAGCTCCCAAATCAGAATGAAAATTCTACAAGTAGTCAGAAACAAGCAATTAAACTACCAAGGCTCCATATTCAGGATTACATAGGATTTGGAAGCATCTATATTAAGTTCTCATACGGATTGGAATATGATATTCCCAAAAGATCTTGGTTTACAACTGAGAATCAACTGCCCTGCTAAACTGAACATCTTCTTTCAGGGAAAAAGATGGATTTTCAATGAAACAGGGAACTTTCAAACTTTCCTATTGAAACAACCAGAGCTGAACAGAAAGTTTGATCTCCAAGTACAGGACTCTGGTGAACCATAGAGGGGGTGGATGAGAAGGACTAACTATGAGGAGCTTAATAATGTTCAACTGTTTGTATTCCTGCAAGGGGAGAAGATATTGAGATCTCATATGAACTTTCTCATTTATAAGAGCTGTGAGACGGAGCATATATATACAGGGCACAGGAAGGAATGGGAATATAATGGTATAATATAGTAAAAATGGAGTCAATGGCTGACAAGCTAAAGTACTGGGAGGAAGGGAAAGGAGATGAAGAAGATAAGAAATTTCACATAAGAGTAAAGAAAAAGCTCTCTCATTGGAGTGGAAAGCGGGAATGAGTGACCCTTCATTCTTATCAGAAATGACTCAGAGAGGAAATGGCATACATATCTAATAGGGTATAAAAATCTACCTTACCCTAGAGAAAAAATGAAAAGAAAGGGATGGCATAAGGGGGAATGAAGGGAATAGGTGATAGAAGAGAGGGAAGTTTGAGGGAGAGGGTGTTCAGATACAACACACTTTTGGACAGGGCCAGGATGAAAGGAGAGAGAGAATAGAATAAATGAGAGTGGGGAGGAATAGAGTGGAGGGAAATATAGCTTGTAACAGGAACTGTGAGAAAAATATTGAAACAACTTCTCTGGTGAACTTACTATAAAAAAGCAACTCACCACAGAGGCAGAGCCATTGGAATCTGAACACAGAGTGAAGTATATTTTTTCCTCTCTCTCACTATTCTTGAGTTTTCTCATTTTCCTGGGGGTGAGGGGGGTTTATTTTTACTCATTAAAAATTATTGTAATAATAGTAATAATAAATTAAAGATCATTTGCAAAAAAAGAAAGAGGTGAGTGATACAAAGTACAGAGAAAGAGAAATACATTTTTCAGCACAGCACCCTCCCCCAGAAACAAAGAGAAGGCTCAGCTTTGATGGATAGTGAATTCTTGATTGTAATTCAGATTCCTTGCAACCTCTGTTTGCTTCAGTTTCCTCATCTATAAAATGAATTGGAGAAGGAAATTACAAATTATTGTGTCATTATCCCACCTCTTGGCCTGGGACAAGGTCTGGGCAGTCCTCACAAAATATAGGTTGGGCTCTCTCCTGGTAATCAGAACTGAGGAAGATCTTTTGCCCACAATGGGGCCTTGGAGCAAGGTGTGAATGCTTGGTGCTGTTTCTCTGTTTCTGTATTTGTTCTGAAGAAAGTCAGACCCTCCCCAAGGAACAGGGTAGGTGGGGGGGGGGGGGCCTCAACTGGAAAAACAGGGGTTTCTCTGAATTTGGTTCAGTTCTTCTAGAGCAGCCCAAATGGCCAGATAGATATCTGGGTAGCCCTGCTGGAACTCTCTCATTCATCTGCCAAGCACACAATTTTTGCTGAGGTTCTTAAGTGAGTCCCCTGCCTGACTCTACCACCCCTCCACTTGATCTCTGCTCTCTCCTGGGCATGCCCACATTACCCCATGACAGAACTTGCTGAGGATATATTCCTCTTTGAATTTCTTTGAGTTCTGTGGATCCCAAATCTGTTAAGAAGCATGAAGGAAAGAAATATTAAAACAGTGCCACACTCCTCTCCACCATGTTGACTGGAAGTCCCCATGTATAATTTTTACCACACTCTTTGCTGTCATGCAGAGTGGGGAGGGAAGGGAGAGTGGTAGAAAATGTATAATTCATAAATTTGCAAATAAATGAATGAATGTTGGAAATCTGTTATAGCATAACTGGAAAAATAAAATCCCTCTATTAAATAATATTTAGCCACATAGAGTGTCAAGTTCAGAATCAGGAAGATCAGAATTTAAATTCAAACTCAATACCCACTAGCTCTGTGACCCTGGGCAAGTCACGTAGCTCTGTTTGCCTGTTTCCTCATCTGTAAAATGAGCTGGAAAAGAAATGACAAATTACTTTGTCAAGAAAATTAAAAATGGTGCCCGAAAGAATCAAACTCAACTGAAAATAATTGAATATATATATATATATATATATATATATATATATATATATATATATATATATATATTATATGTATATTTATATATATAAACTTTAATAATATTTACGGAAGTCAACAGATGAAAATTTTACCCAGGACCCCCTCTCTATGGAGAATATAATGTCCAATATCAACATACTATTCTCATGCTCCCTACTTAGCAACAAAAATTCTCCTTTGCAGAAATATGGTTTGAGGAGCCTCTATAGATATATATCACCAACCCCTTAAACAACATCTAGACAAACCTATATAGGCACATATTAACTTTGTGAAAAAATAAACTTTCACACCATACATACATGTATATATATATATATATATATATATATATATATATATATATATATATATGTCCTCACAAGCTATAGACTATTTTCAAGGCTTTAATTGACCACACTTGTAAACACAACTGAAAATTTTAGTTTTAAATTAATAATATATATTTCTAATCAGTATACTTCCATCTTCAGCCAGTCGTTATATAGACATAGTTGTGCCTTATATCTGTCCAGGTCTCAAGAATACTCATCTTTTTAGAAAATAAACAAAAGAAAAGAAAAGAATAGATAAGTACAACATTCCACAAAGGTCAACATCAAAACTTAGCTAAGTAAATTGTTTTAGTGTAGTCTGCACTCACTTCTGTTCTTATAAGGAAATGCTTAAAACTTTATTACATTTCTGCCAAAAATGATTGATTTGGATATCCTCATTTAAAATGATCTCTCTGAAGCCACTGAATTTCTTCCACTGAAGCAAAAAATTAGGTGTTTGTGACACCTTAACTCCTGTAGTAATTGTAAAAAGCCTGCCTGTGATCATAACAGGATATTGATTAATTTGTGTACCATTCAAAGCAAAGCTACATTCTTTTAGGGAGCATGAAAGGTCACTGTTGGATTACCCAATAACTTTTCAACTACAAGTACTGCCATTTAAAGATGTATTTGAATGCTATGACTTTATTTCAAATGGAACAGTTGAAATCTAGTACCGCTTTCATGGAAATTACTGATTAGTTATTTAATTGTTCCAACTATAAATAATAGTTTTTATTTTGTTTCCCCTTATAAGCAATGTTTTCATATTTAATAAATGATGAGATTAAATAATTA
Organism: Macrotis lagotis; assembly: GCF_037893015.1. NCBI lineage: Eukaryota > Metazoa > Chordata > Mammalia > Peramelemorphia > Peramelidae > Macrotis > Macrotis lagotis. The sequence goes on along the minus strand of NC_133666.1, from coordinate 524,173,897 downwards.
TAATGTTTCTTCTGATATATCTTAATAACTGTGCTTCTTCCCATTATAGTGCAGAACATTGTTGAAAAAACGCACTATTTTAGGATGTATATTTTAATCCTGGTAGTGACACTAATGTACTGTGTGACCTTGACCAAATTTCCACAACTACAAAATGAATTTGCTAAACTAGAGCAGTGGAGAGGACTCCATATGAACAGAAAGTCATTTTACCACTTATTGTATCATATTCCTCATTTGTCTAGTGAAATTGGGACTAAGTAGCATGTAAGATCCTTTAAAGTTCTCAAGGTTATGATTCATTTACAACAGGGGACTCACCAGTGAGAGGACAATCCTTGGAAATTGAACAATTTGCTCTTCCCAACATATTTCCCCATGACATTATTGAGTAACTACTTTCCAGGCAAGTATAATAGAGAAAAGTGGTTCTCCTCTTCTAAGGATACACAGGTATTTTGTGATTATTTTTTTTCCACCTTCCATGTTGTGATGCAGAGAATTTGGATTAGCTACTTAGGTGGAATTTACATTCATATATAAAGGACACTGATGAATAAAATGACACTTTTTGCCCTTCAATTTTTCCATAAGATATATAGACAATTCTCCAAAATTCAGAGGGTTTGCATGTATATATATATGTGTTTGTGTGTGTGTGTGTGTGTGTGTGTGTGTGTGTGCACATGTATCTGAGCATTGTAGGAGGGGAAGTTGAACTCTCCCAACCAACATGGATGGATGGAGAGAATATTGCTTTTTAGCCAAACTTGTGCCTTGATGGAGCCAACTCCTTTTTGTGTCATTTTGTATTGAATCCAGAGACTTGTCAGATTGCAAAGCAATATACTGGATATGCAGGCCTAGGAATCTAAATCAGAATTGTCTGGTATCTAAGTTCAGGGAGCAGCATAGACATATAGAATCCAAAATAACAATGGATTTATGGTAGTCAAAATGTAGTGAGCTTCAATCAAGGAAATGATTTTGTCTGTAACTTATTTGGAAGGTAACTTTTTGGAGTAACTTCTTAACATGTTAAAGTTTAAGTGCACTTTTTAAGGTACCGAGTTAAAGAGGGAAAAAAAGATGCTTTTAATTGAGAGTCTGGTGGGTCCCATGCTGCCCAAAGGCCATATAGTTGATACAGCTGATGTAATGTATAGGATACTAGATTGTGTGTAAATTCTATCTACGACATTTATGAACCTTCTGATCATAGTCACATTACTTGACCTCTGAACCTCAGTTTGCTTATATGTAAAATGAAGGAAATAGGACAGCTAGGTGTCCGAGGGTACAGAGTGCCAGACCTAGAGTCAGGGAGACTCATCTTCCTGAGTTAAAATCAGGCTCAGACACTAGCTATCTTTGCCAAGAATATTCCAAATAGTGTCATAAAGAGTTAGATTCAGCTAAAAATGACTAACTAGCAATAAAATGAAGATATTGGAGTTTACAGCCTCTAAGGTTTTTCCAGCTTTTAATCTATGATTTACCTATAATTATAGCATGTATATGTATATACACATAAATACATATACATGTATATATATATATATATGTGTGTGTGCATATATATATACATATATATGTATGTATATATATATAGGAAATTAGCCAATCAATCAGATCAATTCTATCTGTTAAATGGCAGATGTCTTAGATACCAAAAATACAGATACAAAGAGTGAAACAATCCCTATATTCAAGGAGCTTTTAGTGCAACTAAATAAATGTGGAGAAAAAAATATCAATAACTTTATAGTAGTTAATTACCAAATAACTACAGAGGTAAGAACTTATTAGTTGAAGGGATCAGGTAAGGTTTTATTAGAAAGTAGTACTTGAGTTGCATCTTGATGGAAGTGAGGAATTCTGAGTGGTAGTGATGAGTAAGGCAAGCATTCTTAAGCAAGTTGAATGTCTATCAGTGCTTTCATATGGCAGAATTAATTTTATATAAAGGAACAGAGAGAAACGGAAAGATGAATAATATGCAAAAAGATTTGAAGGCTAGGTTAGGTCTACTTATGAATGACTTTAAAAATGAAACAGGAATTTATATTTTAACATAATGGGAATAGTTAGCCACTATAGTTTATTGAGGAGAAATGACATACTCAATTCTATACTTAAATCCGATCACTTTGGCAGCAGTGGTAGATAGAACTTCAACATTTTTGAGGAAGTCAGATGATCTTTGAGTTTCAGTGACAAAAAAAGAAAAAATAAGATTATCTAGAAGTGGCTGACCTTATTATGGAAATGAGTCTCTCTATTCTATTCAGGTACTTAGTAAAGAGGTAACACTCGTGTGCTTCAGAAGGCTTCCAGGTAATACTTTGGTATTGTAATTTCTTTGAAATTCCTTATTGATGTAGTTAAGCACTTTACCAGTCCAGATTTTATTCAAAAACTCATAGGATTATATCATAGATTGAAAGACCAAAAGGACCTGAGATTATTGAGCCAAACTCTCTCATTTTGGGGTCCTACAGATGAGAAAATTGTGGTTTAATGACTTGTACAAGGAATGGCAGCTGGTTTTTATGTGTGTGGCAAGATTCAAACCCAGGTACTCCAGACTTCCTCTATAATTTAAATTTTTATTCTACAATGTATCCTCAAAAATAGAACTAAAAAGATACACCATGACTTATCAAGGATGTTAGTTCTCAGGCATTTCCATTTATTTCATTTAGTAGTGTTAAAAAAAAACAACAAAGCTTGGGCCCTTACTTCTGGACCTCACATAATCATAGGCTTTTAAGAACTATATTCCTGCCCTTTTATTCACAAATAGTCCTTAGAAAGGAGGGCAAAAGGAGGGGATGAATTCATGCTAGAGAAACATGAATTAAGTAAATTAATCTAGAATCTGATAGAACAAACAATTTCTTTTTTTATAAATTAAAAATGTCATCTTCATGTCTACCCTGATGCCATTTAGATACTTAGTAATGGTTATGTAAATACTTCTTTGTTAGTCAAATGATTTCATTTTATTTTTGACAAAAAGTGAAGGAAATTTATACTTTGTAGGAAGAACAGACATATAGATATACTTATAGGCAGAGATTCATAGATATGATGATAAATGTGGAATTCCTTCGAAAGGATAGGTCAATTAGTTGTGAGAATAAGTATATGTCCTTTATAAAGAGATTATCATTGGTTCATTGTAACCTTTAATAGTCTCTCTTCTCATCTCTAGTAATAAGCTAATGCTTTAAAAATATAAATAACATCAAAATGTATAGGGAGTTAGATAATGAAATCATGGAGACAGTAAATATTGAAATATCATCATCAAAGACCTTATTTTGAGTTTATTTGTACCAGATAGTATGCTAGATATTATAAAAGAGAAGCAAGTCACCAATTGTTCATCCTCCTCCTGGGAGTTAAAAATCTTAGAGAAACAGCAAGTAGAATAGCCACACCTTGCACATCATGGGCATTGAATTATATTAGTTAATTTATTTCTAGACTAAGAAAATACACAAATTAGTCAAATCGAGCAGTGTCAGTAGAAGGTATTATAGAGGGAGGTATGTCATAAAATTAATGAATCCTGGGAATTGAATATCATATAGCTTATAAAGTATCGTTCATCTTCCTCTTATTTAAGCAAGTTTTAGAAGTTCTTTACATAAAGAAAGTGCTCATTATCACCAACTGACAATTCCAATAAAGGTTTTGTGAAAGGAAGTGGGATCTAGGGAGTTACTGAATTGAGTGAAGTGATGGAAATTGGTTGAATGGAGGTTGGAAAAAGGGTTACATCCCTAAAACAAGGAGGGGGCTGAGGGGTAGGAATAAAATGAAGAAACAATGACTATTTAGCAATGATGGTTAAGAGCTTTGGAGGAGTTAGAAAATGGAGTAGGAAGTATCATATAAAATGAAAATGCCACAAGACAGTTCTGTTATGTTAAAACAATAAAGTATGAAAGGAACACAGACTGATACATGTGTCTATGATTAGAAAAGCACTTTATTCCCACTGCCTTGTGGACGTCCCTCTCCCTTCTAAGAAAACCTGCATTATTTCACTCTTTATTAATATAATCTGGGTTACTCTTAATAGGGAGCTTGCCAGTCTGCTTAGATAGATTTTACTTCTGAAGTTTAACTCAGCTGAGCTGTTTGCATATTGTAACTATTTGATGTTTCCTAACTAGGTAATGGTATTATTATATTTTGAAATGGTCCCTTTGGGAGACTGTTTATGTAGTTTCCTGTTTCCTGTCAGGATGGTTTAACCTATATACTGGAATGAAGTGTTCCAGCAGGTCTTAGAATTTGAGAATAAGGCTTGTTGAGTTGAAAGAAGTTTGGGTCTGGCAATTACAATGTGAGGCAAAAAAGCTAAAAAATGCACAAAAGAAAATAAGGTAATATCAGTCCTAATTTTTCACTTGTTTAGATCATGTGAAAAAATTTTCACTAGTATCTTTAGTTTGTCTATGATGTTTCTTTACAAATATGTTCTTCTCATCTTCTCATGAGAGAGAGAGAGAGAGAGAGAGAGAGAGAGAGAGAGAGAGAGAGACATTGACCAAAATAAAGACTGACAAAAAGAAAGACTGACAGAAAGAAAGAAAAGGAAAGAAGGAAGGAAGGAAGGAAGGAAGGAAGGAAGGAAGGAAGGAAGGAAGGAAGGAAGGAAGGAAGGAAGGAAGGAAGGAAGGAAGGAAGGGAGGGAGGGAGGGAGAAAGTAATAAAGAGAGAGAAAAGAAAAAAGGGCAAAAGCATTTTGCCCATATAAACATAATATTCAATTCTGACAGAATATGCAGTGTTCAGTAGCCTTAGTACACCACCTTTGCAAAGAAAAGAGGGAAATTTACTTTTTATCGGGGAAGAAAAAAATCATCAGAATAATTTAAATGTTCATTTTCATTTTTCCTCCATTTATATTGTTTTTTGATATATATATATATATATATATATAAATGTTGTTTTCCTATTTTACTTACTTGCATTACTTCACATTATTCTTTTAATAGTTCTTTGAATTCTTTACATTAATATTTCTTTTGTTCTAGGTATGTCATTCCACACACACACAGGCTGGTCTCATCAACCCAGTACAGTAAAGAATACCACTCAGTAATGAAGACAGATACTTTATCTGCAATGTAGAAAATTAGAGACCTTTTGGGGGTCAAACAGATATTTAATTACCTGAATTGCAAAATCAATACATGTAAAAGATAGGACCTAATCCTTGAATTCAGGTAATCCTGACTGCAAGGTCATTCTTCTGCTCTATCTTTTATTATATTATTTCATTACATCCTTATTATTGTTTCTGTTCAGTCTTTCAGCCATGTCCAACTCTTCAGGACCTCATTTGGGATTTTCTTGGCAGAGAAATTGGAGTGGTTTGTCATTTCTTCTCCATCTCATTTTACAGTTGCAGAAACCAAGACAAAAAAGAATAAATAACTTGCACTGGCTCTCACAGTTAGTAAATGTCTGAGACTGGATTTGAACTGAAAGCTTACTGACTAAAGGTTCCACAATCTATCCACTCTGCTAACTGTCTTCATATATTTATACAGTAATTTACTTAACCAGTCTCCAATTCATAGACATCTTTTTTTGTTTCTAGTGCTTTTTTCTACCATAAAAATATCATCAAGTTCATGTTGATCCATCTATGACTTTTCTTCCTGTCATTTACTTCCATGGAGTGCATACCTAGCTAGGAGATATTAAAGTCAAAAGATATGAGCAGTATAGTTACTCTTTCAGCATAATTCCAAATTATTTTCTGAAATGGATAGTACATTCGAATGACTCTTTCCAAAGCCCCATGGATCACTTTTAGTACCTTTTCAATGGAAGAGTCTCAGAACATTGAAAATCCCAACCCACCTCTTAAAAGGACAGTAGACTGGGAGTTTTCAAACCTCATCTATTATGCTCCTTTCTTGCTGTTTTTCTCCCCATCCTCTTCTGCCCTGTTTTAATGAGCAGGGAATTGTTCTCAATTAATGATAGCCAATCATTACAGTAGGGAATATGCACATATAAAATTATGACAAATAGCCACACACCGTGTGATCACAGTATACAAATTACACCAGAAGCAGAAAGTAGTTATGCTTGATTGGAGCAATTAAATGTTTTCTTAAAAAAAAATTTAAAAAAACTCCAGTGAGAATATTTTAGAAAATGACTTTTTAATCATCTGTAGAACTGCAAAAAAATCACTGTCTCATAATAGTTTTAGAACATGCCATACTTAGAATTAACTGTAATCCCTTTACATAACCATAGAATTCTTCCCCAGAAACCTGTTTACTTGAAACTTATTTTTAATCACAGAATCACATCCACTAGCTCACATTCAAAATAAAAAGGCAAAAATTTCCTTGGTTTATGCAATAAGAAGTTTCCCTACCACTCATAAAGCTTTATTAGTGAAAAATAAATCCAAAGCAAAATAAAAGCAAACCCTGACTCCTCACCTTCCAAGTTGTATGACAATCTTAGTAGGATCAACTTGCAGACCAGTTCAACAAATATTTATCAAGTGTAAACCATGGGGAACAAATAGTTCTAGATGCTAGAAACACAAAAATAAAATGAGATGCAATTTCTGATCTCAAGGAGTTTGCGATCTAAAAGGCTGTTTGGAGGAGGAATGCACAAATTTGACAGAGAGCATTTGATTAATGTAACACAGCTGTCTCTGTTGAAAAGAGGGGCTATTACACATTTTGGAGATGAAAATTTGTATAATTTCCTATGAGAGATCAGATTTTCATGGTGTGGGCTAGGTGTGTAATAAACGAACTATAGTCAAAATCTTGACATGGGATATCCCAAGTAATTGAGACTTAGGGATTTACATGTTGGCCCCCCTGATGAAATGCCTTGTGAAATAGTCAGGGCAAGGAAATTGTCCTTTAATAACCAAATGTTCCCCATTAGCAAAAGGATCTTGCACTGATTTGGCTGTAATGATAATTCCTTTTGGTGATACTATGTTTCATAGTATATGTTTCATATGAAAAAAAAAATTCAAATGGATTTACAATTTAAAGAAAAAGAAATTCCAAACCAAATTGCTTTACTGTTATCCTTATCCATTGAAATGCTTGAAATGCTGATGTGTCAAACTGTTTCTTCTTTTCCAAAAGTAATATTTCTTTATCTGAATAAATTCCAATAAAACTCTAAAAGTGAGGACAAAGACATCTTCAAATCTTGGCAGAAGGTGGTGGGGAGGGGACATTTCTTGATGTGTCAAAAACTGGAGGGAGTAAATAAGCAACACTGTCCTGTCTTCAGGCTTGTTTGTAACCCCAAACCCTTTTTGAACATTCTTCATTTTCAGATTTTTTTCATTCTACTGAGGACTGTCCCTTTTAAATGTTTCAAAACTTGATATAAGGGAAGAAAAGAGAGAATGAAAGAAGGAAGAAAATTGTTCTAATATTTTCATCTATCTATGTTATAAAATCAGTACCAAGGTCAGTCAGGTACCTCTTTTAGATAGGACCATCTTTTAAAATGTACCTTACATTACTTATTTTAGTAGTCTACCTATGAATTCATTCATTAGTTCATTCAAAAATATATAGAGGGATGACTTTCCCATATGTGAGTAACTATACTAACATTATACATGGTATAAATTCATAACTCAGCAAATCTTTATTGAGCACTGACTATATCTAAGGCACAAACTATTCTTGAATATTCAAAAACAGGTCATATCAAATTAATTTGCCATTTTGAGGCAGTTGCTAGGTCATGTTTTGTAAAAGGCATAGCATAACTGAATTTTAACAATATATTTGAGGAAAATATTTTGTTATCTTTATGAATTAGATTAAGATATAGAACAAATTTAGCTAAATAGTTTCAAAGCTGTTTATATGTCTTCAAGATATTGTTATTCATTAGAAAGTGGATATAAAATTGGAGAAATATCCTGGAATGAAATATACTGAAGATAAATCCTTCATTTGGTTCTTGTCCTTCATTATCAAAAAAGACCAAAATGAAATCACTATGTTTGAGACATTACAGTCTGTCAAACTGTGGCTGATCAGACCAATATGATCTTGGAATACTCCACCACAGGTCAGACACAAATAGTCCATGTGAATACCTGGGTTGGGTACTCTAAACTTAAATATACCACATTTCCTTTGAGCTACTTTAATTCTGCCTTCTTCATAGAGGGCAGCCCCCTCACTGATGAGAGCACAACATGCTGGGTGTTCCTGTGCCAATGTCTCCCATGCTATACAGTCAACTCTAAAGTTCTTCAATGAGACCTTAAGGGTATTTTGGTATAGCTTTTTCTGAATCTCTTCTGAGTGCTTGCCCTGTGTGAATTCTCCATAAAATAATATTTTGGGAAACTGTACATTTGGTAACATGTCCAGCCCATCATAGTTGCACTCTCTATAGTAATGTTGGAATGCTAGGCAGTTTAACTCAAGAAAGGACCTTAATGTCTGGTATCTTCTCCTGAGAGGTGATCTTCAGAATCTTCCTAAAACAATTAAAATGGAAGCAATTCAGTTTCTTGACATGGCCCTGGTAGACAGACTGCCCAGGTTTCACAGGCATATAACAATGAGATCAGCACAGACCTTCAGTTTGGTAGTCAGTCTAATACCTCTTCTCTCTCACACTTTCTTTTGGAAATGTTGACATAGCTCTGGCAATACGAGTGTCAACCTCATTGTCAATGTGTACCTCCTTGGAAAGGACACTGTCAAGGTAAGTGAACTTGTCTACAATACTGAAAACTTCAACATTGGCTGTAATTGATAATTCCACATACGGATGGTGTGGTGTTGGCTGATGGAACACCCAGGTTTACTTTTTTTCTTTTTTAAAAATTTATATATTCTTATTTTGTACAAATAATTTTTTTCATACATTACTAAAATATTCTTGTTTAAGAGTAAACATAATACCCCCTCCCCCAAAACATATGGACCTGCGTGAGTGATAAAGTAAAGGGAAGAGAAAAAAATTAAAATGATGATAATAATAATAATAATAATAATAATAATAATAATAATAATAAATGTGCTTCAGTCTGTGTTCCAACACCACAAGCTCTGTCATGGGTGGATCAAATCTTTATGATAAGCCTATCACAAAAGTTACTTCCATATTTTTCCATCGTTGCCTTTGCTGATCACAACTTCCTCCATTTGTACTTCTCCTCTACCATGTACTATATTTTCTCTCTCCTTTCACTCTGTCTCTGCTGTAGGGTAACTGAGTGGTACAGCAGAAAGATCTCCAGCCCTGGGTCCAAGAGGCCCCAAGCCCACATAACACCCCTTAGGCCCAACATCCACCTGGCCCTATGGTCCTGAACAGGCCATATAATCCCAGCCCCTTGCAAGAAGTAAAAAAGAAAATGTGTTATATCTGACCACTCTCCCCCCATGGGCCATCCTCTCCTCCATAACTCACACCCCACCTCCCCCTGGCCCCCTTCTCTCCTTCTTACTCCAGATGTCTATACCCCATTGAGTATATATGCCATTTCCTCTCCTAGCCTCTTCTGATGAGAGCAAAGATTCCTTCAATTTCCCTTGGCTTCCTCCCTTCCATATCATTGCAATAGTTCATTGAAAAAAAAGAAAAATTTTATTATATGAAATATCTTAACCTATTCCTCCTCTCCTTTTTCTTTCTCCCATTACATTTCTCTTTTATCTATTAACTCCATTTTTATACCACAATATATCTTCCAATTAAGCTTTCTCCTGTGCTTCATCTATAAATGGTCTTTTTACCTGCTCTATTAAATGAGAAGGTAAGGTTCATATGAGTATTCTCGGTATCATTTTTTCTATACATAAATACATATAGTTCATCATCATTAAGGCCCTCATATTTTCCCCTTCTTTTCCACTCTCTATGCTTCACCTGAGTCCTGTATTTGAAGATCAAACCTTCTGTTCAGCTCTGGTCATTCCAATAGGAACATTTAAAATTGCCCTGGTTCATTGAAAGTCCATCTTTTTCTCTGGAAGAGGACTTCAGTTTTCCTGGATTGGTGATTCTTGGTTGCATTCTGAGCTCTTTTGTCTTCTGGAATATTATATTCCAAGCCCTAGGTGCTTTTAATATAGTTGCTGCTAAGTCCTGTGTGATCCTAACTGCAGCTCCACAATACTAGAATTGTGTCCTTCTGGCTGCTTGTAATATTTTTCTTTTTGACTTGAGAGTTCTGGAACTTGGCTATAATATTCCTAGTGGGTGTTTTTTTGGATCTCTTTCTTGGGGAGATTGGTGGAGTCTCTCAATTTCTATTTTGCCATCTGCTTCTAGGATATCAAGGCAATTTTCCTGTAGTAATTCTTTGAAAATGACATCAAGGCTCTTATCCTGGTCATGACTTTCAGGTATTCAAATAATTTTTAAATTATCTTTCCTAAATCTGTTTTCCATGTCAATTGTTTTTTCAATGAGATGTTTCACATTTTCTTCTAATTTTTCATTCTTTTGGTTTTGAAGTATTGTGTCCTGATTTCTCATAAAATCAGCAACCTCACTCAGTTCCATTCTTTGTCTGAAGGATTTGTTTTCTCAGAGAGCTTTCTTACCTTTTTCCATCTGGTCAATTCTGCTTTTTAAAGCATTCTTCTCCGCAATAACTTTTTGAACTGCTTTATCCATTTGATCTATGCTGGTTTTTAACATGTTATTTTCTTCAGCATTTTTTTTGGATCTCCTTGACTAAGTTACTGACTTGTTTTTCATGTTTTTCCTGCATCTCTCTCATTTCATTTCCTAATTTTTCTTCTATCTCCCTCAATTGATTTCCAAAGTCTCCATTATCATAGCCTGAGCCCAATTTCTGATTTTCATGGAGTCTTTAGATGCAGGAGCTTGTACTTCCTCATCTTCAGATTGAATGTTTTGATCCTTCTTGGCATCACAGGTAAAGTATTTCTCAATGCTGTTCCTTTTTTTTCTGCTTACTCATCTCTCCAGCCTGTGCCTGCTTTTGGGGTACTTCCTGAGCTTTTGGGTATTATTGGGACAGCTCCATGAGGATCTCAGTGTGTGAGACTCTGTCTTTCCTGCTGGTCTGTGAATGACCACAAGTAGACCCCTCTGCCACGGGGCTGAGGTGGGGGGTCCTGCTGTTATATGGGGGGCCTAGATTGCAATGGGAATCTGAATGTGGTCAGAGTCCCAGAGTCCTGTTCCAGGGACAGAGGACAGACCTTGGCAGTCTCTCTCCACTCCCCTCCCTAGGCTCAGCACTCATGCCCTGGGGACTCCTGCTTACTGGCTTCTGCTTCAGTTTCCTGGATCTGGGCTGCCATAGCCATGCTGCTTGCTGTGTGCTCTGAGGGCTGAGATTCACGTGCTTGCTCAGGCAGAGGTTCCTTTGCTGAACCCCCAAGTTGTGCCTGGTGCTCCCCAGGGTGTAAATCAAGAAACTGCCCTCGCTGCTGTGAGCCATGGCTCCCAGTACCCTGGGGATGCCTCCCTGAGGCTGACGTTCCTTCACTCTGGCAGGCTATCCACCCAGATTTTCTTGGGGTTGATTGTTAGACCAAAATGAGCACAAGCAGCAGAGAATTGATCTATTCTTTGTTGCATCTCAGCTTCAGAAGTTGCATTGAGTGCAGGGTCATCCACAAACTGAAGTTCATCTACAAACACTATTTCCACTTTGGTATTGGCTTGTAATCTCTTCAAGTTGAAGAATTTGCCACAAGTGCAGTAGTTGACCTTGAGGTCATGATAATCTTCAGTGAGAGCATTTGATAACATGGTTGAAAATGTCATGCTAAAAAGTATAGGAACAAGGACACAGCCTTAATTCACTCCATTGGTGACTGGAAATCTTGAGAGCATCATCTAGGATCTGGGCAAGCAAGCCATCATGAAATTAATGTCCAATACTGATGAACTTCTCTGGACACCAAATTTTGACAAAATTTTCCATAAACCCTCATGGCTAATGGTATCAAAAGTCTTGGTCAGAAAGACAAATGTTGTTTACAGAGCTCTGTTCTGTTCCTGGCATTTTTTCTTGGAGTTATTAAGCAAATGATGTTTGATAAACAATAGTATTGAATAATATTATTGTAAACTACTGGTATAAAAGACATGAGTTTCTTAGCAAATTTAAAGATTATAAAAAGGACAGTTAATTTTTTTATATCTTCATTTTTGTAAGGTATAAACAAAACAATAATTTCCATAGGATAGTAAGGGTTCAAATAATCTTGATAGATTAGAACAGTAAGTTAAATTTATTAAGATTAAATTCAATATGGGTTAATGTTAAAAATGCGACAATTAGATTTAAAAACTAACTGCATAGGTAAAAGTTAGATGAAGTAAAGAGGGATCTTGGTGGACTATAAATTCAATATATCAGCAAACTGGATGGCAGTCAAAGATTTTCAAAATAAATTTTTCATACATAATGCCCAGAAGAAAAGAAAGGATTTATTGATTAGAGAAATGCATGTTAAAACAACTATGGGGTATTACTTCACACCTATTAAATTGGCTAAGATGATAAAAAGGGAAAATGATCAATGTTGGAAAGATTGTGGGAGGATTGGAACATCAGTGCATTGCTGGTGGAGTTGTGAGCTGATCCAGCCATTCTGGAGAACAAGATAGAATGATGCCCAAAGAGCAATAAAACTGATCATGCCCTTTGACCCAGAACTTGCAATACTCAGTCCATATCCAGAAGAAATCATTAAAAAATGTGAATATTCCCACATGTCCCAAAACATTCACAGAAGCTCTTTTTTATAATGTCAGAGAACTGGAAATTGAGAAGGTGCCCATCAATTGGGGAATGACTGAACAAGTTACGGTATAAGAATGTTACAGAATAATATTGTTCTATAAGACACCATAAATGATCGAACTATAAAGAAACCCGGTGCTTTGTGAAGGGAACTGAACCAAGAGAACATTGTATACACCAACAACAACATTGTGTCTTGATCAACCTTGATAGAAGCAGCTCCTCTCAGCAATTCAGAAAGCTGGAATAATCATATTAGACCAGCTATGGACAATGCTATCCCCATCTGGAGGGAAAAAAAGTAAAACAAGACAAAAAACTAACCTATAGAATCTAAATGAACACTACATTCACTTTTTAAAAAATTTCTCTTATATTTTCCTACCCTGTCTTATGGTTTTCTTTCTTTCCCCTTAATCTTAATTGTTCATGCAGAAAATGACTAATCTGTGAACATATTAAGCAAAAATGTGATGTACAATATTCACCAGACTGTTTGCTGCTTAGGGGAGGGAGGTGAGAAAGGAGGGTGGAAGGAAATTATGGCATTTGAAAATATGTATAAGCATATGCATATGGATGAATGTTGAAAAACTTTCCAGATACATGAAAAACATGTATCTGGTAAAATAAACTCTCTATTAAAAAAAAGAAAAGAAAGGATGATATCACTGTACTCCACCTGGATCAGATGTTAAAACTTTTTTTCAGCTATGGAAATTACATTCACTAATAGGTCAAAGAATTTTAAACTAGGGTTCCACAGTTAGTAACAGAATTGGAGACTACCATCATACTGATTTAAAAAAAAAAATGATGATGTGTGGCTTGAAGGAGAGAAGACGCATCGGGCACATAATAACTATCTCCAAATATTGATGGAGCTAAATTATGAATGAAGTTCTTCCTTGGGCTATAGAGAGGGCATAACTACAAATGATGAAAGTTCAAAAGAATAATATTTAACCTTGTTTAAAAAATGTCTAATAATCAATTATCCATAAATTCCATGACTTCCTTTGTATATCAATATTTCCCTCCACTGGAGGTTTATAAGATGAGCTTATGGGACTACTCACCATATATATTTTGGAGGACATTTCCTGTTCATACACAAGTTGGATTAGGTGGTAAATTAAGACTCTTCCAACTATGAGATCCTGTGATATTTGTGACAATAAACCACAAATGAATTTTCCTTAGGACATGAATAGCCTCATATGTTAAATCTGGACTGAACAAAAGAATGCGCTGATTTTCTTGAAAGTGAAATGTGATTTTGGTCACAGAATTACCTTCAATTATTGTACTTTGATACACTTAAAAACACAAAGTTGTGTGTGTGTGTGTGTGTGTACATTTTACATGTACAGAAATTTATTCAGATTTCTTACCTTTTTTAAGAAATGTGTTATATTATCCCCCTCCAAAAGAAGAAAAACAACACAAAATAACATTTAAAAATCAACAGTTCAGAACCTAATGAATACTTTATAAAAATATCTCTTATGTATCTCTTTCCTTTAATCCTAATACTGAAAACAACTAATCTGTAAACATGTTTGTCAAAAAATGCATATGTACAATATGTGCTGCTGAGGGGAGGGGGGTGGAAAGGGAGGGTGGAAGGAAATTTTCTAACCTAAAAATATAAAGGTGCATGCATATGAATGAAAAAAATAAATTTTAAAAAGGAGACTATGTTAAAAACAAAAGAAAAAACAACCTAAGCTATAGGTTCCCAGTGTGCACTCCTTTTTGTATTTCCAATATTATATATTGACAAGCAATGACCCCTAAGTTCATTAAATCTCCCACATACAATCATATTTTTCTTTGTCTAAACCAGGAAGAATATTCATTAAATACATTATTAAAGGATGAAATAATCATTTTCAGGACATTTTACCTAAAACTAAATGTAATGATTATTCAGATTGCAAGAGCAAATCAACTCTAAAAAAATTGTAATAGTTACTCTTACATAAAAATGAATACAGAAATGTGACTAAAGAAAATCATTTTTATACAAAGCTCACATGACTCATGCTGGTAGACCTGAGGTCTTCAGTGAAATGCCCCAGATATATGTCCTTGATCCTATTCTATATATTTATTAATGTCCTGCATGAAGAAATATATAGAATAAGTATCAAATTCACAAATGACAATAAAGGTTTAAAAGTAAAGGAATCCATAATAGCATTAGGATCTAAAATATCTTCATAGGTCAGAGCAAAAGGACCATATAAAAATATTCAATTTAATAGGGAAACAAGGAAAATGTTACAAGGTTATATTAAAGTCACACAGGTACAAAGTCTTGGCACCATGAGTGGATAGAGATATATGTAAGAAAGTTTTAGCAAACTCCAATATACATGTTAATATAGGTGTATCTAAATCTGACCCAATCTAAAAAGACCCCATGTACAAGATTATGGCAGTTCTTTTTGTAGTGGCAAAGAATTGGAAATGGAGCAGATGCCCATCAATTGGGGAATGACTAAATAAATTTTATTATATTAATGTAGTGGAATGTTATTACTCTAAAGGAAATGATGAGCAGATTTCAGAAAAACTTAGACTTACCTGAACTGATGTGGATCAAAGTGAGCAGTAGCAAGAGAATATTGTTCTCCTTAAAAGCAAAATTTTGTGAGGATCAGCTATAATAGACTTTAACTCTTCTCATCAATACAGCAATCAAAGATAATTCTAAAATCCTAAAATGGAAAATGCCATATATATCCGAAGAAAGAACTCTGGAATCTAAATGCATATCAAAGTATATTATTTTCACTATTTTAAATGAACTCTTTCCTTGTGCCTTTTTTTCTCTTTTGGTACTAATTCTTTCACAGCATGATGAATATGGAAATTTGCAAATCTATTCCCCAATTTCAACCTTAATAAAGAAGATTTTCTTCATGAATATGTTCCAAAAATGTCTGTACCCTTAAACAAACATTAGACAACAAATGGGATGAATGAAACATTATTAAAACAAGGAATCACATGTGATTTTATGGTAATCCCTGCAATTTGGTGAGATCATGAGTATGACTGGAAAAAGATTACAAGCTTGTTTCAATCTCATGATATACAAGTAATACGAGGTAGAAATTATTCAGATATCTCTCTGCTGGAATTACCTCTCTTCTAAATACGGAGGAGCTAAGTAATTTGTAACTTATTTTCATTGTAATCTCAACCTTTATATTTTAGATGAATTAAGAAAGAGAAATTTTTTTCTGTATTTGGTTCCAACTATCAGAGGACTAATTCATCAATATGGAAATAATTATAATGTTTTGGAGAGAAAGTAATTTATTAAAGAGGAAAAATAAGGGCAGACATAGTCCGACATTCATCTCAACCTGGGGAGAGTACAGTTCAAAGAATTCATAAGAAGTATAGATTGAACATATGGACCAAAAAGAATTGGGTTGATGAGAAATGCTTAAAAATGAAATCTTTGATGTACAAAAAGAAAAAATGGTGTTAAATGAAGAAACTGATGGGCACATGGTGAAAACCCATCAAACTCTTTGAAAAAAACAATAAATAATGAATAAATTTGTAGAAGAAGGAAGTGAAAGTAACTAGATAAATATAAAAACATAACACAATCCTGTGGCAGATATGTGTGAAAATCTCAGAATGAACTAAGATTGGCAAGGAAAGCAGAGGGAAAAAACTCTTTTGGGAAAAGAAGAGGTTCATACTCCATTCTCTGAAAGAACCAATAGTGTCATTTTTGAATCAGTGATATTTAAAAGATCATTTTTAAAAATGGCATAGGAACCATAGGACCTAAGAAGAGTAAAAGAAATTCCTAATTTTCAAACAAATGAAGATAATACATCTTCAAACTATAGGATTATGTGTTTCACTTTGATCTGGGAAATTTCTAGAATAGCTCATTAAAGAGACATTTAGTGACCATCTAGAGAAGCAGGTAGTGATTATAAAATGTCAGCATGGATTCATTAGCAACAGATTATGTCAGACTATGCTTTCCTTTTTCTATTTTTTAGTAAATTGGGAAATTAAGAAAATACTGTAAACATTGTTTATCTGGATATTTCCAAAAGTCTGACAATGTTTTCTCAAGGTAACTACAGAAATATGGGGGCTAGAATATAACAAAGTTAGATGGATAAGAAACTAGTTGTTTGGTTAATCACTTGATGAAATTGCTAACAACTCTATATCAACTTTCACTTCTTCAGTGAGTATTCCTTGGGTCTATCTTGTCCCTGTGCTATATTTCATTTCTCTTTTAAACAATAATTTTGATAAAGGCATAGATGACATGCTTTCAAATTTGGAGATAAAAGCAAACATGTGTGAGGTTCCTAAAATTACTTGACAGAATTGGGCCAAATCTAAATCAATGCAATTCATTAGGGTTGACTTCAAAATTTAACACCTAGATTCAAAAACTGAAATGACTACTGCAAAATGGACAGTGAAAATAGTAGTTTTATCATCTCAATGTTTTAATGTATTTAAAGGATGAATATATAATAAATGCTATTTTGAGCAGCATTGAAAAGTTTATTACTTCCAGAATCAGGAGATGATAGTCTTGCTATCATTGATCATATCCTAAGAATCATGGTCAATAATAGATGCTGTATTTCAGTAAATACTTTGATATACTGAAGGGCACAGGAAGGAAGGTGATATTAAAAAGAAAGTTCCATATGACTGAGAAATAGTTGACCTTGAGATATTTGTCCTGAAAAAGAGAAGACTGGGAAGGAGGAAAGAAGAAAGATTTTCATAACTATCTTTATGTATTTGAAGAGTCATCATTTGAATTACATTTGTTTGGTTTTACAAGGCCATAAAATTATAAGATAGGTATATGTGCTTTAAAAAATGCAAATTTAAGTTTGATGACATGAAAAACTGTCCTAAGAACTAGAGTTTCCAAAAAGTAAAAGGGACTATACTCTTCAAACCTCTGAACTTATGCTTACTAGAGCTCTTTTGACTTTGGCTAGATGATTATTCATATAATATTGTATAAATATATATTTATATTAATATTACATATTGTATAATAATGAGAACTCCTTGTTTTTCTATGGATTAAAATCAACAATTGTGAAATAAATCTGACCTTTGAAAAATCTCAAAATCAGAAAATTGAAAATTTTTAAACTGAAAGAACAAAAACAAAAATCATGTATTTTTTATTTTATATGGGTTAAGTAATCATCAGAACTTTTGCAATCACTATGCCTTAAGTGTAGTGTCTACCATTAAAAATGGATAAATAACTTATATAATAAAAATATACTGGGATAATTACACTATGTACTGCATATATCTGTTTACCATTTTCCATTAGCAGTCTTAATTATTTAAAATAAGATCAATTTGTAACAGAGGTTGGAAAACAATGTGTATAAGTGCACTGATGTGTGCTATCATTTGAAATCCACACAGGATCTTTTTCTACCTGCTGTGCTTAATTTCAGTATCCAGTCTGATGATTAATTTTGCTTTTTCATCTGTGCATCACAGGGCTCCATTTTTTTTATCTTTCATATTAATGGTTGCTATTCTTCTTGGTTTCAGTGGACCTGCTTAAAATAAGAGTAATAGTAAAATAATTTAAATTTTCAAATTGCTTTACAGTTTTCAAAAATCTTTTTAGTATCAATGAGTTAATGAGTAGAACTAAAGGGGAGAAGATTATACTTAAATCAAAAGTAATGTCAGTATTTATTTGTTGTTCCAGATATTAAAAGGAGGAAGAATAGAAGACAAATGATAATCTAATTAGTGAGAAGATAGTCGAGGAGTTCAAAATGATTGGAGTCTCCCCAAATGTTTTCTCTATTTTTAAAATGTATTTTAAAATTTTAATTTATGGAATAAAATAAGCATTTCTATGACACAGGAGATTTTTTAACCCAAAGAGCCTTCAGTGAAGGAATTCTGGAGCTAAAAGTTTTAAGTCCTTCAGGATTAGTAAAATAGAGTTCTTTTCTATATATATTCAGTGTTGGTGTTAGATATTTATTATTATAATTTTTTCTGGTTCATTTAAGAGAACCAATATGGAATCATCAATTGTTATATTAGTTATTATAGTTATATTAGGGTCCTGGAAAATATAGGTTCATGCTCCAACTCTGATACATACTAACCATGCTCCAACCTCTCAGTGCCCAAGCAACTACCTCAGATTCTTTTTTATTTATTATGGACAACTTGTCCATCTGTATTAGTAGAAGAAATTATTACACCTAGAATTATCCACACAGATAAAATTTTATGTCTAGACCCAAGAAAATCATTGTTATAACATCCATCTTCTGAGTGCTATCAAATTTATGAATCAAACAATAAATATTTAGTATGTCCATCACTTTCTTGTTAGGGATTATGGGAGACAATGATGAAGTACAAAGTAACCCCTACCCTGCAATAATTCATCACAATAGGATATTGAAAATTAGTACAAGTTTTCAGGGAGAGGAGCTATAACTGTGCAACTAATGTGGCTGGGGAAGATATCTAAAAAGAAATGGGACTTGATAAATCTGTAATAGTAGGAAGAATTTGCCAAGGCAAAGAAAATAGAAAGGGGTGTACTAGGTAAGTAAAACTAAAAGAAGAGAGATACAATGATGAGAAGGACAAAGAGATATGAAAGGAACAGTATGGCTGGATATGAAAACAGATGCCACTGTTAGGCAGAAAGGTAACTAATAATAACAGGAGCCATCATAAAAGATTAATCTTTACAGGTGAATAGAAACCAATCTAATATAAATGCAACAGCTATTTTTTATAATATAATATAATATGAAAAACAATACAGAAATTTGGCTGTCTATATCAGTGCAATCAGAAGTCAAATTCCTAACCCTATCTCCAAAAGCAATATAGAAGTTTCTGGCAACCTGCCTGGATATTCAAGTTTTAAAATTAGATTTGGAAAAAAAAATTGATTTTTAACAAAACTAGATTGAATTAAAAGTAGCCTTGAACTTTCCTCTTGCCAGTAAATTGTACTGCCAGTAGACTTGGCCAACCTTATCAATTAATACATTTTCATGTAAACTTTAGAATGCAGTGGTATAGTGAAGTAGAGTAGGAATCAAGAAATCCAGATTTCAAGTCCTTCCTCCAATATATATTGCCTGTGTGACCATTGGGAATTGATCACTTAGTTCTATCATACATGCCCTAAAAGAAAAAAAAATTCAAATCAGTTGTCAATATTTACTTTAATAGATGATTTCCTTATGGAAAGTTCCTTAGACAGAAGAGATCATACATTTGCCTGCTCCACCAGCTAATGCCACCATGCTGTCTTTATTGTTATTTTTCCTCAAATTCAAGACCGGTATAAAAAAAAGCACTGGATTTGGAGCCAGAGTTGATTTTAAATCTCTGATTCTATTATTTACCACCTGGTTGACCTTGACCAAGTCACAACTTCTTCTGATCTTCACTTTCAACTTCTGAAAAATGAAGGGAGTCAATTACATGAGCTCTAAATCTGTGAGCCAGTGATTCCAAAATGATCTTTCCAGAGTTTTCACTTTTCCAGTGAAGGATAAAAAAAGAAAATCAGCCAACTTTTTGGGCCACTCTTCCATAGCCACCTAGATATTTTTTGAGCTGGTCAGCTTTTCCTACTGGATATTATTATTTCTCCCCTGGGTGAGGCCTCTAAATTTGTCATTTCAAACTTCTTGTCATGAACAATGGGTGCTGATAATTGATGCAATTCTCACTCAAATTCAAGGAAACAGGGAAAATTCAGTGCGGTTAGCTCTTGAGGGCAACTCACAGAGCTACATTTTTTTCTGAAGGTCTTTAAAGAATCAGATCTTTTCAAGAATTAATTGATATTCAATTCATCAGCCATTTTATAAGCATAGCCCATGTGCTTTGACTAAAAAGACCAAAAAAAGAAAAACTCCCTGAATTCAAGGAGTTTTCATCCTTCTATAAGTAAACATACAGAATACCATTCAATATTAGGCTGGTATTCTTTTGCTAAGTAACAAATAGCTCAAAAACCTACTGATTCTTCTTGTACAGGGAATATTCCCATATAACATAATGGGATCCTTCCAGGATGCCAACATTATCAGCACATTCTCCTTATGATGCCAAATTTCATGTAAAGGACTTGACAGTACCTCTAATGTCTTCCTCATATGTCCCTCTCTCCCTTCATTTACCAATAAGACCTCCAGAAAACAGTTCTGAATCAAATCCCAGGGATAGACCTGTGTTTCCCCTATCTCTTCCACAAAGGTATACATGAAATATGAGTAATAAGTACATCTAGACCCATGTTCTTCAAAGTAGATATAAGAATAAATACTGATAGCACAGATTGCCAAGAAAAACCTGGAAGTTCTCACTATTATTCATATTTTTGCCATACCACATAGTTATGGGACTCGTATTTCCTTTTCCTTATTGTTAAACATTCTATGGCAATTGTTATTTATGCATATAAGAAAAGGGGGACTGTGTCCTAAAACTGGGAGGCAGAAAGAACAAAAAGAAACTTTATTATTTTACACCTTATATTTCAAACTCAGGGGTTCCTTGAAAGAAAATATGCCCATAGTCAACAGGTTTAATTTGGTTCTGCTTTATTACCCTCAGTCCTTGCCCCCACCATACAATGGGAACTGGGGCATGAAAAATAATCCAAAAGGGGTCCATAAACTGAAACATTCTGGAAACTACTGGGCCAGAAGAAGCCACAGAAAAGGAGTTAAATTTCCAACTTTCCTAAGTTGACCTCTGTGACAGAAAGGTGATGCCTACCAAGGACTATAAATCATCATCCACCTGAAAATCGAGAGTTAAATCTCTCATAGGGTGAGGCTTGCTATGTTAAGCCAATTTATTCTCTAGTTCATGCAGAATGAAGTCCTGGCCCACTGGAGTAAATATATTTACCATTTCTGACCCTTAAGGAATGGTGAATGAAATCAGGTAACAACCTGAGGGCTTAAAGAATGATCAATGAATATGCAAAAATCATTCCCTGGCAAAATTAATGCAGTTGCTGTCCACAGAGTGTCTTCATTCACTCCCCCGATTTCAGATCAATGCAAAACAAAACAGCATGTGGGTATGTGTTTATATGACTCTCTCTCTCTCTCTCTCTCTCTCTCTCTCTCTCTCTGTGTGTGTGTGTGTGTGTGTGTGTGTGTGTGTGTGTACATGTGTAGGTCTTTGGGAAAAAAAAGAAAATTTATGACTGCTGGTTTTCTGATGAATGGAGGCATTAGAATAGCAGATGTAGAGTACAGGGAGTTAGAAAGTGAAAAAGTTGAGCATTGCTGCTCTAAGCAGCAGGAAATAGAGGCAGCAATGTGCAACCCATCAAGGTACCTGTGCTGGGCCAGCTTTAATGTACAATAAAGCACTTTGAAAACTGCTCTAAAAATTTAAATTAGGAAAATAAAAAACAATGGTTGGTTTTTGAGTGTTTTCTGCAAGAACCACTGAAACACATTTGTCAACTAACAAAAAAGGGAAAGAGTTAGGCATATACAATCATATAGGAAATGGTACCCCATGACCCTGGTGGCAGAATGGTAAACAGAGACACAGGGTACTTTACAGCTCAGAATTTAACCCAATGATTAGAGAGAATCAGGAAGGATCCTGTCTTTACTTTTTGGTAATGGATAATCCAAAAACAGCTGTTTCTGTTTCCTGACCTTCCATAAACTGCCACTAGAGACTCCCTTGCCCTCAAAGCTCAGTTATTCTTCAACTCTGATTATATAGTATGCAACTTGAGCTTTCACAAATAATCTTTTGGATAGGTTAAGAAAACTGAATTCCCACATTTTCCTATAAAATATTTACCTTAAATTCAAAGACGACATAATTCAGGGAGAAGAAAATGAGTGCTTTTCTCCCCCTGTGACTAATTATGTCCCTTCCCAGATGGAAATGCAAATATCTTCTATCTGCATATGTCATATTGCATTACCTCATTTTTTGACCCAACCTGTGATTTCACTGTTATAAGTATTCCCCCAAAGAGGAAATTCCTTCTAATGTCGATTTCCCCAGTTCTATGACTTGTAGTCTTAGTTGCCTAGGGCCATGAGAAACAGTGAT
Organism: Macrotis lagotis; assembly: GCF_037893015.1. Taxonomy (NCBI): domain Eukaryota; kingdom Metazoa; phylum Chordata; class Mammalia; order Peramelemorphia; family Peramelidae; genus Macrotis; species Macrotis lagotis. Next base: position 524,150,970 of record NC_133666.1, on the reverse strand, counting down.
ATATCCGGATTTGAAGCAGGTATATATCAAAGGTGGAACTGGAATCTAGAATCTGATGATGCCAAGGCTGGTTGTCTATTAATTTTTACTGTACTTCTGCTAACCATTTGGGGATGGGGGTGGAGGGAGAGAGAAATAACTGTTTGATGTTAGTGACTCTGATAACTTTATTCTATTCACAAATACTGCACCCTAGCCCTTATTGTGAATCATGTTGTAGAATAGATAAGAAAATGTTGATGATGAAACATGCCCATAACCAGACAACACACTGATTTCAATTTTCTGATACAGTTTTGAATCTCAGCTTCATATGTGAAGAATCACACTTTGGATGAATTTTCTGGAGTTTTGGCCTACTACAAAGGTATCCCATGGCCCATAATATTTCTGAGTACAGCCCAAACCAGATTAAAATGTAATTGTGTTAATTTATTATTTTTTTAAACAAATGAAATATACCAGCATGCAATTTTCTGTCTATATATGACCTGCAGGATCCTTATGTGTTGTTTAGTGGTGTACATTTCTATTTGAGTTTGGACACCTTGGACTATAGGATGATAATGAATCAGTTATGGAGGACTGTCTCATAGCTTTGGAAATGAATGAAATTCCATGAAATCTTGAAAGGATCCTAGAGGTCACTTAGTCCAGGTCTGAACCTAATATAAAACTCTTCTTTCTCTAGCTTATTTTACTGAGGTGAGCAGATAACCTAACAAGATCTCACTTTTCAATTATATGGTTTGGCTTAGAAGCAAGGGAAATATTCTAAGTTTATTGTTAACTGAATTATCCTTCCTACAGCAATAAAAGCTTGTCTTCTTTTAAAGGATTCTTCTTTGTTTTGTTTTGCTTAGTTTTCCTTATTTTCATTGTGTTAAGTTGTTTAAACTCAAGGCTATAACTTGAATGTTTCATCTTATAGGTTTTGTTTCTGAACTTTTAATTTGTTATCATGTTTTGGGGAAGAACTTGTCAAGTTCATTTTTTTCCTTTTTCCCCCCATATCTACAAAATATGCACACATTTGAATTATGACTTTCCTACAGGAACTAACAGCTGTATGTGCAAATCATGCATATAAATCAATTACCGAGGCCTATGTACTATAAATGCACCCATTAATTAAGCAATGTCAGATGCTATGAACCATGAAGTTCATTACATCTTTAGCATTCAAACCAAGGATTATTTGAAGAAGAAATACTGAGTTTACCTAATAGTTAATGAAATTAAGCCGGGTTGTTGCCAACATTCTGATTTTATGCCTAATTCAGTGTTTAAATGTTTATGAATAAAACACTAACTGCTGAAAGCAGAAATGTTGAAATGTAATTACTGGTAAGTTATAACGCACTTGAGGACTCATTATACCAGACTTGGGAGTTTTAAGATCACCAGTGTAACACACTCTCCAAAAACACAGAATTTTTATGGGCTAAAAGCTGGAAAGACATAAATGCTGGTGAATTTGTCCTGGCTGAGTGGAAATTTTGATGATCGTGGTAGTATGATTTATGGGCATAGCATTTTCCAGTCATTACGTGGTTGCATTTCAGCATTGTGACATGATTTGCATATGTGAATATCCTAGCAAATTAAGTCCTGATGACTGCTGCATCTGCCTGGATAAAGAAGCTCCTATCTTAAAGCTAATCCAGCTGCTACCACCAAAGACCTGCTTGGAAGAGAAATGCTCTGGCCTCATTCTCTTTGAATTCTGTTCCTGGTGAGTTTCCACATATGGGTTCAATTTGAGAGATAAATACATACTTGAAATGACAGCCAGATTTACACATCTGCAGACATTTTAACATCCCTTAAGTTGTCTGTTTCATAAAGCCTTCCTGAACAGATCAGAGAAGACCTGACACCCTTTTTCCCACCCCACCCAGTCTGGACATGGAACTCCCAAGCCTGGCTCTCCAATCTGCTCCCAATCATGTGCTTAACCTGGTCGCCATCCTTAAGTCCTTAAATTGTCTTTCCTCCTGACCTGTATTTGATGCATAGATCAGAGTCAAATCTAATGCTGACTAATGCCTACTATCTGGGAGAATAACTAACTTTTTTTCTGTTTGTATTTATGTTCTAAAATTTAATTATTTAATAAAAAAATGAGATCATTATTACAGATCCTTGATAATGAAAAAAATTTATTCTATGTCTATTCTTAAAGAGACATATATTAAAATAGCAAATGTCTTCATTTGCTAATTGCTTTGATTGACAGCAGATTCTAATGACATAATTTTCAGAGTACAAATATAGCTAAAACAATATGTATATACTTATACATATTATATCTATATAATTTGCATATATTATATATAAATATAACATTATATATGTATCCTGAAGCTACCTAATGGTTAATGAATATTGAGATAAAGATAGAGATATGGATATGGATATAGATATAAATATAGCTGTATCCTGAAGCTAGTTAATGGTTAATGAATATGTTCATAATCCATTAGGTAGCTTCAGGATTTAATCTTCAAATAACCTTTGGTGTATATGTAAATGTGAATACAGAAATACAGATCAATCTCTGACCTACACAAATTCCTTCTACAACATCCATGGCAAATGGTCATTTAGTACAAGTTTGAATTGTTTCCACTGATGGGTGTTATTAGTCTTTACAGAATATCATTCCACTGTTAGAAAGTTGTAACTAAAAGAAATTTGTTTCTTACATTAAACTTAACTCAGCCCTCAAGTGTATCTTACATACTTGTCTGAGATGTGCCCTCTAGAATAACACAGCTAAATATTCAGAATATCTTTAACCATTCTTCATTTGACTGATTCCAAGATTTCTCAGGGTTCTGGTCACTGTCCTATGGATATTCACTAGTTTTCCACAATTCCAAATAGATCATAGAGTCCCGAACTGAATTTTAGCCTCTGTCTATGATTTAAATAATATAGGAATTAAAAGTCAATCCCTAAGCAAGATACCACATGGTGTCACTTGTTCAGCAAATTCCATCTATGCTAAAATCATTTAAAATGACTAGTTTTGCTTAATATGAGCTATCAGATCTATAAAAACCTATACTTATTTAATAATACTCCTTTTTTTTGAAGAAGTACTTGAATGACTTCACTTTTTCTTTTAATTTTTTGAACATTAATTCCAAGCCCCAAGTTCCATAAAATAACAATAACTAGCTATATGCATATTTGTGTATATTAATTATATATATGTAAGATAATAAATATATTTATGTAAGTATTATATGAATTTGATGAATGAAGAGCTTCCATTCTGCAAATCCAGAATTCTTAGGCACTGTGCAAATTAAATTAAATAATTATCAAGAGTTAGAAGAGACCTCAGAGAACCTTCAGTCCAAGGCATTCATTTTATTGATGAGAAAATAAAAACCTGGGGAAATTAAATGATTTGCCTAAAGCAATATTTAAATCCATATCACTATAGTCCAGAGTCCACTATATCAAGTTGTCTCTATCAAGGAGAGAATGTGAATGAGACAGGACCAAAAAGCAGAATAACAAAAAAATTGCATTAGAGACCTTTTTTAGGTTGACATTGGTCCATTAAGCTTCAGTATTCAAAAAACTGTTCATCTATGTAACTGTATTTTCATATGACTTGAATTTTTCCATCTTTTCCATAAGTATGTCACAAGAAACTATGTCACATGCTTTGATGAAATCAAGATAAATTCTGCCTGCATCATTCCCCTGGTCTACTAGTCTAGCCACTTTATTAGAAAAGGAAATTTCATTACTTGTCATAACTTCCTAATGAATCCATGCTGGCTCCTAGAAACTCCTTTTTTTTCAAAGTTTTGAGGATTTATTATACAGATGTACTACACTTAGCCATAAGGAAAACAACCAGTCAGCCAGCATCCGATAGCACACAATCATGAGGCAGGGAGGCAGGATCTGCATTAAAAGATGGTGTGTCCTTTTTTGCCAGGGAGGTGTATCAAATAGAGTCCTTTATCAGATGGTAGAGCTTGTACAGTCTTTCATGTGGTGGATGATGTCTGTCTCCTGAAGGATTCTGCCTTCCTGACAATGTCACCAAGGGTTGTTCCATCTCTGCTCCTGTGGCCAACAGCGTCTGGTTACTTGGACCTCTGCCTCATCTTTCTCCTTTTGCATTTCAGCCTACCCATTCGCTTCTTCCTCCACTTGGCTCTCATGGTGCAATGTAAGTCGACAAAATGGTGCTAAGAAGAGAGACAAAACTCCTTTTTCTTTTCTAAATGTTTAATGAAAACATCTGTTTGATAGTCCCTCTAGAAAATTTCTAGAAAACAAATACTGGACTATAGTTTATGAAATCTTTTCTCCCTACCCTTTGAAAAAAAAAGTAAGACAGTAACATGCTCTTGTACCTAATTTTCTTGTACTTGTCATAATACCAGTATCCAAAACTATAAAAAATATGGTCTGTATACCTTCAAAGTTCTTTTTCAGTTCCAAATAAATGATTCTATAATATATTATTTTAGATCAATTGAGATGATGCCTAGGAAAACATTGAAATCAGTAATGAATGATGAATAAAAGCTACCATAATCCATATCATTATCATCATCATCATCATCATCATCATCATCATCATCATCATCATCATCATCATTGAAGTAGTATAGTACAATAGAAAATTGGTCCTTGCACCAGGAAATCCTGGGCGATTTGACAGATACTGCCTACACCAGTTATTTCACCTCTAAGTGTCTCCGGCAATTCTAAGACTAATAGTTGTACTAGTGATGATAATTTCCATGGGTAGAAGTGCTTTTACAAGTTAGGGAATAATTAATATTACGGAAATCATGAGGACTTACCTTCCAACATACCATTTTCTGTAGTAGACTTTTCATTTACAACAAACAAGAAATAAACTCCCCTCCCTTTTTCTTTCATCAGAGCAATCAAGTAATCAATGTCTGAGAAGTATGGTAATGCAAAGTGTAATCCCAATCACAGAGGTTAAATTTTGTAATTTCATACTGAAAAAGTCTGGAAGATTGTCTGATTTCAGTTCTAGGAAACAAGAGAGGGACCAATTAAGCAACTTGGACATGAAAGAACAAAAGAGAATTGTGGATATAAGTTGGGGTCTTGGTTCCAAAGCAATCATCAAGCCGACAAAGAGAGAAGACAGAGCCAGACACAGCAGGACTAGATACTGAGGGGTCTAAATTGTGTTTCTATTGCTTTGTCTTGCTCAGGACTTAGATCTTCACACCCCCTTAGGACTTTAGGGAAAGGGTGAGTCAGTAGAGGAGGGTTCATTCATTCCAGGTAACAATCAACTTCTCTCTACTTACTTAAGAGCACAATATAATTTTAAATGCTTAAAAGGAACAGTTTCAATTTAAAGACTAATAGACTGACTTCTGTGAGGGGGTGGGGGAGGGAAATGGGATTTGGTGGGAATTGTAAATTTCATAAATAAATAAATAAATAAACAAACAAATAAATAAATAAATAAATAGATGCATTTTGAACATTAAAAAAACACAGTTTCCTATATGAATACTTCTATCCCAACCTTGTCTGAAACACATTTTTTATATTTATAGGACTTTGTTGAAAGGCAAATGGGGTTAAGTGGGTTGCCCAAGGCCACACAGCTAGGTACCTATTAAGTATCTGAGTCTGGATTTGAACTCAGGTACTCCTGACTCCAGGGCCTGTGTTCTATCCACTGTGCCACCTAGGCACCCCTGAGATACCTTCTCAAGACAAATTAGCCTGAGTGTAAAGACTCATCCTTTACATATATACTTTCACTTTTAACCTACTTTTTAAAAAACATTTTTGTTCTGGACCTTGGATTTTATTTATGTTGGGAACTTCTCATAGGGCTTCTCATTCAAAACATGTAGATCAGAAATTATTTAGCATCAGAATAGTAAACACTTGAGCACCTTCTATGATTCAGGATCTGTTCTAAAGTTGAAGACAAAAGGGAAATAATCCTTGCTCTAAAGAAGCTTACATTCTCATTTATAATGACTTATCCAGTAACACTCAACCAATATTTTACCACATAACAATGGAACTTGTACTCAATTTGCTACCCGCTATATATGCCAGTCTATCTACTTCAAATTTAGTAAGGAATAATTTTATGTTCAATTGAGGGGATAATAGAAATACAGAATCTTTGAATTGAAAGGGGTTCCAATAATATCTAGGAATTGTGCCTAATGAAACATATGTTCTACAATACCCTGAATAAATGGAGATATTTGTTGTTGTTTGTCTTTCATTCTCAAAGAAGACCATGACACCATGGAGGTGATGTCATGACAAGTACATGCATTGGATTTGAGTGAGGGAATTCTGTGCTAAGTCACCAGCCTTACTTTCTCCTCCAGAGCCATCTGGGTCCAGTGGCCAGATATAAATCAGGACCATATTGGTCCTGGATGAGGGGCAATCAGGATTAAGTGACTTATACAAGGTCACACAACTGGTAAGTGACAAATGCCTGAGGCTGGATTCAAACTCCCATTCTCCTGACCCCAAAGGCATTGATGCATCCACTGCACCAGCCCTAAATAGACATACAGTTTCTAGATAAATATTTTACTCAAGGGAGGTGGAGACAAGATGACAGCAGGAGAACAGCCTTTCTTAGGAGCTTTCTCCAAAATATTTCAAAAAAGCTTAAAATCATGACTAACTAAATTTTTGAGACAGAACCCACAGAAAGATGCAATGAGTCAATTCTACAGCTCAAGTTAAGCTGGAAAGTAATGGAAAGGCTTTGTTCCACATGGTTGGAGGGGCAGCAGCATGCCAGAGTGAAGTAGCTTCATCTTTCTGGGTTCCTGGGAGCCCCAACTCCTGGAAACAGAAGCAGTTTCCTGACCTTCCACCCTAGGGAACACCAAGGACACCTTGGAAGATCAGCAGGAAGATATATACCAGAGCAAGCATGAAGCTCCAGCCAGTGGTGTGGCCCTCCTCAGCATGGTTGTGGCCTTCAGCACAGCCCAGATCATAGGAAACAGAAGCAGGTCTGTGAAGTTCTCAGCCCATGGAAGCTAAGGGAGTTGAGGGAGAGTGTTGAAGTCTGTCCTTTTTTCCCTAGAATAGGACTCTGGGGCTTTGTCTATATTCAGACCTTGGTCATAGAGTGGGCACTCATACCATCATAGAGCAAAGACCCTCACCGATCTGGGACAGACACATGTACTGGTGGTCATCCACAGACCAGGAGACAGATCCTCTCATAAGACCTTGAAGGAACTGAGGTGCTTGTGGGGGTGTCCCAATAATACTCAAAAGTTCAGGAAGCACCCCCAAATCAGGCATAGGCTGGGGAAATGAGTAAACAGAAAAAAAGGAACCTGCCCATAGACAATTACCTTGGTCCCATGAAAGATCAGAACAGACTTTCACAAAATTAAAAAGGCCAAACTTCTGAATCTAAATACTCCAAGAAATATAGGAGTTGGGCTCATGCTATGATAGAGCTCAAAAAAAGATTTTGAAAATCAATTAAGCAAAGTAGAAGAAAAATTGGGAAGAGAAATGAGAGAGATTCTGGTAAAACCAAAACGAAGTCAGCAGTTTAGTCAAGGAGATCCAAAAAAATGCTGAAGAAAAAAATGATACCTTAAAAATCATTTTCGGCCAAATGGATAAAACAGTTCAAAAAGTTAATGAGGAGAAGAATGCTCTGAAAAGCAGAATTGGCCAGATGGAAAAGAAGATAAGAAAGCTCACTGAGGACAATAAATCATTCAGATATAGAATAGAGTTAAAGGAAGATGATGACTTTTTTGAAAGAAATCAAGAGAAAATAAACACCAAAAGAATGAAAAACTAGAAGAACATGTGAAATATCTCATTGAAAAAGCAAATGATATGGAAAACAGATCCAAAAGAGATAATTTAAAAATTATTGTACTACCTGAAATTCATAATCAGGAAAAGATCCTTGACCTCATTTTTAAAGAATTTCTACAATAATATTGCTCTGATTTCCTAGAAGCAGAGGGCAAAGTATAAATTGAGAAAATCCACTGATATTCTACTGAAAGAGATCAAAAAAAATAAATTCAGGAATATTATAGCCAAGTACCAGAATTTCCAAATCAAAGAGCAAATATACAAGCAGTCAGAAGGACGCAATTCAAATTACAGTAAGGATCACAAAGAACTTAGCAGTATCTACATTAAGGGCTCATAGGGCTTGGAATATAGTATTCTGGAAGGCAAAAGAGAATAGAATGCAACCAAGAATCAACTACCCAACAAAATTTAACATTCTCTGCCAGGAGAAAAAAATGTACTTTCAATGAAACAGGGGAATTTCACATGTGCCTGTTGAAATAACCAGAGCTGAACAGAAAGTTTGATCTTCAAGTACAGGACGCAGATGAAACACAGAGGGTGGATAAGAAGGGTAAATTATGAGGGACTTAATGATGATAAACTATGTGTATTCCTGCATGGAAAGATGATAATGATAATACTTTTATGAACCTTCTCATTTATCTGAGCAGTTAGAAGGAGCATATGTAGACAAGATATAGGAGAGAGCTAAATTTGAAGGTATAATATATTGTAAAAATGGAGTCAAGGGGTGAAAGGGAAATGTACTGAGAGTAAGAGAAAAGAGAGATAGAATAGACTAAGACTTTCATATAAAAGAGTCAAAATAGCTTTTTCAATGTTATAGAAAGGGGAAAGGTGAAGGGGAATGAGGGAGCCTTCATTCTCATTGGAAATGGCTCAGAGAGGAAACAGTATACATACTCAATAATGTATAGGAATCTAGAAGAAAAAGGAGAGAAAGGGAACAGGGGGAGGGGTATTGTGGGTGATAGAAGAGAGGGTAGATCATAGGAGAAGATAGTCAGATATAACACATTTTCTTTTTTTTTTTTTGCTTTATGCAAGGTGGTGGGATTGGGTGGCCTATCTGGGACCATGGAGTTGGGTGGTTGCTGGGTCTCTGGGGTGGAATATAGGTTTGGGCCCTCTTGGCCCCAGGACTGGTACTCTGTCCACTGTGCCACTTGGCTGCCCTACAGCACATTTTAGAAGAGGTACAGAGTGAAAGGAGAGAGAAAATATAATAGATGGTAGTGGGAGGAATTTATGGAGGGAATTACAATCAGCAGCAGCAACTGTGGACAAATATGGAAGTAACATTTATGATGGACTTAAGATAAAAAATGTTATCCATCTGAGACAGAGCTGATGGTATCAAAACACAGACTAAAACACGATTTTTTTTCTCTTTCTTTCACTTTATTTCTCATGAGGTTTTATATTTTATGGGGGGAGGGTGTATTATCTTTATTCTTACAACAAAAATATTTTAGTAATGTGTAAATAAATTCAAGAACCAACAAGAGCCAACAAAAAAAGAAATTGCTGAAAAAGTACGAGCCACATTTGGAGGAGGGGAGCTGATTGTGAACCCTACATTTGGAATACTTGGTTGCTAGGACAATTGATCATCATTAAAATATTGTGAAGCTTAAAGAGAAAGTTTTACCTTTTTTTCCTTTTTTTTCATCTTGTGAGACTGGGATTTCTAGAAGAGTAGTTCTAGTCTGCTTGAAAATGAATAGGGAAAAGAAAGGTCTGAGGATTTTTTCCCTGAAATATGATAATAGTAATAAGTATGCCTATTTTTCTCTCTGCTCTTCTGAGAGATTGGATTCATCTTATCCATAATCAAATCATAAAATTAACTGTAGAGTGGACTGAGTTTTTGAAGGAGGTGGTCTTAAGAGGAAGGTCACTTTAAGGAAAGTGCTAGACCTAGAATTAGAAAGACCTGAGTTCATATATAGGCTGAGACATTCACCAGCTATGATTCTGGGCAAGTTACTTAATTTCTGTTTGTCTTAATTTCTTGAACTGTAAATGGGTCTAATAACAGCACACACCTCAAAGGATTGCTGGGGGTATCAAATAAGCACAAAAAGAGCAAATTTAGCACAGGGCTGGTCCCTAACTAGTGCTATGTAAATATTTATTTTATTCCCCTTCTTCCTACCCCTGCTTATAAAGTAAAGAAATGTGTTTGTGTGTATGTGTGTTTGTTTTATTGAATAAACTAATCTCCAATTAAAAAAAAAGATTTCACTTGAGAGTGTTAACCCATCACTGCATTGTATTTTACTTTTTATAGTAGCTATAATTATTATGAAGCCTTGCATTATCAAGCTTAAATTTGTTTCTCTACTTCATTTGTTATTTGTTCCTAGTTCTCTCCTCTGGACCCAACTGGAAAATGTATTCTCTTTTTTGAAAGATAATATTTTAAATGCTTTCTGCTCTCAAGAACTTTATACTCTACTAGTCCTATAAAACATTCACACATCTAAGTAAATCTATGATAGAAGAAACATTAACTTAGGAAATAGGAATGTCTTTTCTTAGGAACCAAATGAGTCCTGAATGGGCAACTCATTGAACGTACAATTCAATAAAATGCACTAATCATTTTTAGACAAATCTGTACCTAAAGGGTTGATTATTTTACTGGAGCAAGTTGATGGTACAGTGGAGTATTGTACTTGGAGTCAGGAAGACCTAATTTCAAATCTGCCTTAGTTAATGGTCCCTTGGAAAGTCATTTAGCCTCTTTTTGTCAGTTTCCACAACTACAAAATGTGAATAATCCCTCAACCTTCCAGGATTGTTGTGAGGCTCAAATAAGGAAACAAGACTTGGCATAGTTTGATAACACAAAGTGCTATTTATTATTTTTATCAAATCAGACTTCAGCCAGTATAAATTCACATTAGTTTAGAGGGATATTTTGCATCCACATTGTGCTCTCAAATTTATCATAATCTTCCAATTTTCTAAAGGCATACACTAACTTCTCAAAAGTCATTGATAAAACTGTAAAGCAGTCCCCTGGACATTCCACAGTCCGCACAAAAGGACATTAACATATTGGTCTGCTCATCCATCTGGTTCAATATTACCTGCCAATTTTTCACACAATACACACACACACACACACACACACACACACACACACACACACACACAAATTTAAAACATAAAAAAATTAATTAAATAAAAAAATAATTCCTAGTACTTGTCACATTTTAGTGAAATACTATACCAATAAAAGCATATCAACTTAACAGAAGTGCTTATCATACTATGTCATGAAATGCCTCATTAGTTTTTCTTTGATAATTAGCAATAAGTGCATTAAAAATTATCAGCCATAATGAAGCAAAGGGTCTTTTGAAAGAGGACCAGCATGAATACTTATTGTGAGTAAATTAAATTGAAAAAGTCTTGATTAAGCAATATACACCTAATTTCACATAAAAATTCTGATTTCTCCCTGAAGATTAACTGTAGATTCCATTGATGTGAGGAAAGTTTGGTATGAATAACAATTAGTCCAAAATATATTCCTGTGGTTTCAGGGATTTTAATAAAAAGTATATGGAACAGGAACATTCATAGAAAATTCAAACAATACTTTTTGTAAGGAGAATATATATATATATATATTATATATATATATATATATATATATATATGAATTAATCTTAGATATATATGTATATTTATATGTGTGTGTAAAAGATTTGTGACAAAATATGAAAATATCTCTGGAGAACTATGAATATTGGGAGATACTTAAAAATGGTGATATGTTAAGATAAAAAATTTTACCATGGATACTAAATTCCATGACTTCATATATATAATACATATATATTATATGTATATATATATAATATACATATATATATATATATGTATGTATGCATTGTATGTATAAAAGAAACTACATATTTGCCAAGCTGCTCTAACATATTGTATATGTATATGTATATGTATATGTATGTATATGTATGTGTATGTGTATGTGCATATGTATATGTATATGTGTGTGTATGCATATGCATATGTATATGTATGCACATACATTATATGCTACACATATATGGGCAGGTAGATATTATGATGGATAGAACACTGAAATTAGGAAAATCTGAGTTCAAATCTAGCCCCAGACTCTTACTATAGGATCATTGGCAAGATCATTTACCTCAGTTTCTTTACATGTAAAATGAGTCAGAGGAGAAAATGACAAGTCACCACAGTATCTTGGTCAAGAAAACTCCAAATGAGGTCATAAAACATCAGATAAAATGGAAAATTGACTGATCAATAAGAAAGTACTATATGTACATCAGTCTTATATACTGTATGTTATATACATATGAGATAAAATATAATATAACAAATATGTAAAAATATAAGTGCTTCATAGACTTACATTTGTCATATTGTTATTGTTGTTTGTCCTTCATTCTTGAAGATCATAACAGGGATGTGATGCCATGGCATGAAAGTAAATTGGATTTAAGCAAGGAAAGAGGTCTTCAGCCTCACTTTCTCCTCTGGTGTCAGCTAGAACCAGTGGCCAGAAATGGATCAGGATGACTAGAGATCACATAAAATGCATTGGGAGGTCTTTTTTTCCCTTAAGCTAGGGTCATCAACAATACTGTTTGACTGAGGCAACTGCTCATTTAGTGACTGAGGCTAGATAGGTAAGAAATGAATCAAATAAAAGGAAGAAGGAAGGAAGGAAGGAAGGAAGGAAGGAAGGAAGGAAGGAAGGAAGGAAGGGAGGGAGGGAGGGAGGGAGGGGGGAGAGAGAGAAAGAAAGCAAAAAGAAAGAAGAAAGAAAGAAGAGAATGAGACAGAAAGATAGAGAGAGGAAAAGACACAAAGAAAGAGAAAGGGTAAAGAAACAAAGAAAGAGAAAGAAAGAAAGAGGGAAAAGAGAAAGGAGAAAAAAGAGAGAAAAAATAGAGAAAGATGGACAGAAACAATTGAATCTGGGAGGGGAAGACCCTTAGGGTTTCTGATCAAAACAGAAACAATTGCTATCGACATTCTGTCTTGGCTAATCAAGATCCAAACAAGAATAGGGCTTGATATGGAACCTACTGTTGGCCAATTGATGAGAGTTTCAATGATTTGGGACCTATAATCCTTAGGTATCTTGTCGGGTTTTGGGGATGCAAAATTTACATTCCCTTGGACAGAATACCCACAGGTAATAGTGTTTTCCTCCACTCTCCATTCATATATCTTATGCATACACAACGTGTATGTTTATACAAAACATATATATATATATATATATATATATATATAATATATATATATATATATATATATATATATAAAATAGAGTATATACAGAGGTTTGGCAAATTGTTCTGGTCTCAGAATTATTAGGATTTAGTTTCAAAGTCACTTAGCTTCTTTTTTTTAAATTTCAATAGCAATGCGAGTATCTATTTGATTGTGGTTACAGAAGGAAAAAACTATTTATTATATTTTATGCAACTGAAAATATTATTCTGAGACTATATTCATAAGCTTCACCAGAATGGCAAAGGGTTATGATTCCTAGAGGATACTCTTTTGTTGCACACCCGTGAATACTATTTATTATCCTAAGGCATTTTTTTCATAGTGGAAAAATAAGAAAATTTCATTATTTTACATATAAGGAAACTGAATCTTAAAGAGGTCAAAGGTTTTGTGCATAGTCACTTTGTGAATTAGTTCTAAAAATGGATTGATTGGAACCCAGGTTTTTTGTCAAGCAATGAGACTAAATACCTTAAATTTAAAATGAAAAAGAGCTCAGTACTTTATAGTCCACACCATTCTCATAAAATTTGCTTTTAAAGCAAAATTCCATTAATAACATCTTCTTTTCTTACTGCCTTGACTTTTTATTCAGTGAAGGATCTAGATTTATTTATTTTATATTATTACAATAATTTTGTTATAAGAGTAAACATAAAACCCCCTCCCCCTAAGAAGATGAGACATCTCAGGAATAGTGAGAGAAAAACGAAAAAAATGTACTTCAGTCTGTGTTTAGATTCCAATGGCTCTGTCTCTGAGGTGAGTTGCTTTCTTTATCATAAGTCCACCAGAGAAGATGCTTCAATATTTTTCCCACAGTTGCTATTATTAGCTGTATTTCCCTCCACTCTATTCCTCCCCACTCTTGTTTATTTCTATTCTCTTTCTCCTTTCATCCTGGCCCTGTCCAAAGATATTTTGTATCTGAGTACCCTGTCGCACAGTCTTCCCTCTCTTTTATCACCTATTCCCCCTTTCTGTCCCCCATTCCCTGTTATCCCATGCCTTTCTTCTCATTTTTCTCTAGGGTAAGATAGATTGTTATACCCTATTAAATGTATATGTTATTTCCTCTCTCAGCCATTTCTGATGAGAATGAAGGCATAGTCATTCCCCCTTGCCTTCCCCCTTTCCAATCCATTGAAAAATAACTTTTTCATGCCTCTTTAGTGAAATTTCCTAGCTTCCTCTCAGTACTGTCCTTTATTACCCATTGACTCCATCTTTTTACTATATTATAGCATTATATTCTACTCCTTCCTGTGCCCTGTCTATTTATGCTCCTTCTAATAGCTCTTATAAATGAGAAAGTTCATATGAATTTTCATTATCTTGGTCCCATGCAGGAATACAAACACTAAAATATCATTAAATTCCTCATAGTTAGTCCTTCTCATCCACCCACTCTTATGGTTTACCAGAGTCCTGTACTTGGAGAACAAACTTTCTGTTCAGCTCTGGTTGTTTCAATAGGAAAGTTTGAAAGTCCCCTGTTTCATTGAAAGTCCATCTTTTTCCCTGAAAGAGGATGTTCAGTTTTGCAGGGTAGTTGATTCTCGGTTGTAAACCAAGATCTTTTGCTTTCTGGAAAATCATATTCCAATCCCTACGAGTCCTTAATATAGATGTTGCCAGATCCTGTGCAATCCTGACTATGGAGCCTCGGTAGTTGAATTGTTTGTTTCTGCCAGCTTTTAGAATTTTCTCTTTGATTTGGGAGTTTTGGAACTTGGCTGTAATATTCCTGAAAGTTCTTATTTTGGGATCTCCTCCAAGAGGTGATTGTTGAATTCTCTCAAATTCTATTTTACCCTCTGCTTCTACGATCTCAGGGCATTTTTGCTATATTATTACTTGAAAAATAAAGTCTAAGCTCTTTTCCTGGTCATGACTTTCAGGTAGCCCAATAATTTTTAAACTATTTCTTCTGGATCTGTTTTTTGAGGTTGGTTGTTTTTCCAATAAGACAGTTCAAATTTCCTTCTTTTTTGACTTTTTTGGAAGAGTTTTATTTCTTCCTGATTTCTTGCAAAATCATCAATTTCCTTTAGTTCCATTCTGCTTTTGAAGGAGTTGTTTTCTTCAGAGATCTATTTTAATCTCCTTTTCCTGCTGGCCAATTCTGCTTTTTAAGGCATTCTTCTCATTTATCTTTTGTTTTTCTTTTTCCATTTTGTCTAACTGATTTTTAACATATTTTTTTCTTCTGTATTTTTTATATTTCTTTCACCAAGCTGCTGATTTGGTTTTCATTATTTTTCTGCATCTCTCTCATTTCTCCTCCCAATTTTTCCTCCACCTTCCTTAATTGCTTGTCAAAGTCATTTTTGAGTTCACCCATAATCTGAGCCCATTTTCTATTTCTCTTGGATGTTTTGGATATGGAAGCTTCAATTTTATCATCATCTGAGTATGTGCTTTGATCTTCCATGGAAATAAAGTAATTTTCTATAGTCAGATTCTTCTTTTTCTGTTATTTAATCATTTCCTCAGGCCAAGACTAATTTACAGCACTTCCAAGGCTTTGAGTTGTTTTGGGGGGACACCCCACTTGGACCTTTATTCTTCCAAGGTCTTATGCTCTCTTGCCTGTGCTTTGATATGTAGATGACCATAATACTCCCCTCTGCCCTGGAGCTGTAAGGAGGAGCCCTGCTAGCCTATCTTATTATGGAATCCCAAAATTCAATGTGGATCTGAGTGTGGACAAACAGCAGAGTCCTCTCCCTGGGGAGAGCAGAGAAATATCTGCAATCTCCCCTGATCACCTTACCATCTGTGGGCTATGCTCTAGAGGTACAGCCTGCTTTCTCCTTATTCTTGCTGCAGGTTCTATGGCTGGTACTCCCTCACTCCATACTCATTCTGGTGTAACAGAATTCTCTCCCCTCCCCTTCAGGTTGTTCCCAGGCTGCACTGAGACCAGGGCTTTTTCCAACTCCTGGTCCTGATGAAACATACCTTTCCCTCAGAACTTCTAAGTTATCTTGGACTGGGAAAAGGTATCATTCAGTCTTTCTGTGGGTTCTGCCCCTCTAAATTTTGACTAGAGTCATAATTAGATGACTTTTTGAAGTTTTTGGGGGGGAGTTCCTGAGATAATACTTCCTTCACTCCACCATCTTTGCTCAGCCCTTCCACTTAGCTTCTTAATGACTTAAACTGTCAGTTCTTCATTGATAGAAGAAACAGTTTCTTCCCTTGGTAGTGTTCAATATCCAGGAAATCAGAGATTTAAAAAAAAACGAAGGACAATTCATGGTAGCAAAAAACTTTGAAACAAAATGGCTGGTAATGAATTGAAAAATCACTGAACAAACTGTGCTTGGTATGAAAATAAATATTGGATGATTTGTGTCATTATAACAAAAAAATAAAAGGATTTATGAACATGAGAAAACTTATATACCTGATGTAGAGTAAACAAAATGCAACCCTGGATGTAAGGTACACAACAGTAACAATAATGTAAAATGGCAGTAACAATCTGTATAATCACAATGTTCAATCTTAATTCAAGATTACAGTGAATGAAGCATATTACCCTCTTCTCAGGAAAGAGGTGAAGGGATATACATATATAATGTTGTATGAGCTGTTAAGGTATTGTAAGGTTTTCCATAAATGGTTTTTTCTTTCCTAGAAGGAAAATTTCAATAAGTGGGGGGAGGAATTTAGAGAAATGAATCACATCAAAAACATAAAACAAGAGGCATCATTAAATCTTTTTTAAAAGGAATTAGAAAAGAACTTTAAGTTGAGTATATGCCACCTAGTATTTCTGTTCAACATTCTAGTAAAATATATCCTTAATAAGAATTCCTGGCATATTTGTGTATCCAATGATTTTGTATTAAAAAATTGAATCCTTTGGAGACTGGAATACCAATAAAACTATCCAGAGAAATAGAATTTTAGATCTCTAGCTAGAAGTAACCTTAAATGTCATTGAGTCCAATTCTATCATTTTAGAGATGAGGAACCAAGAGAGAGCAGTTTTGGCTTGTCCATGGTCACATAGGAGTAAGCAGCAAAATTGGGATTTGAAATCAGATCTTTGGTTTACATTTCTAAATCATCACACTTAGGTAATTCTAGTCAAATGCTGCCTTAAAAGAGAAATAAAACAGCAGAACAGTGTAGCATGGGCAAGTACTGTATATATGATAGTCCTGTAAATAAATTGCCTTTCCAGGTCCCAAAGGCCAGAATGATGATGACTCACTTTTCATGCCTTCATGCTTTTTCCAAAGATTTTCTCCCATGCTTGATATGTTGTTGGTCATCACTATCTTTTATAAACTATATCTTGTATGAAACCGTATCTCAAATACCATTTTCTACAAAAGATCTTTCCTCAGCTTTCTTGGTGCTAGAATCAACTAATCCTAAATTGCTTTATTAGATTTCTTAATAGATTTCAATAATGGGAGGACTTAAAGGTTAACTAAACTAACTTTTTTCATTTATAAATAAATAAACATAAAATTTTGTTGCTTCCCTATTATGAACACACACACACACACACACACACACATATATATACATGTATGTATGTATAGTAAAATGTAGAATCAGAATTTGAACCCAGTTCTGATTTAAAATGAAGTATTGTATCCATTATATTGCATTAATATTAATCATATTGAAATCCTTCCCTTCTCTAATAATCACATTAAATTTGGATATTTGGATATATTTTGTATTTAATTTTCTTCTCTCTCTCTCTCTCTCTCTCTCTCTCTCTCTCTCTCTCTCTCTCCCTCCCTCTCTCTTTCTCTCTCTCCCCTTCTAACAGAATTTAAACTTCTTAAAGATAGACATTTTAATATTGTCCCTTTATTACCAATAACTGATTTGTAGTAAAATAAAAACTGAATAATAAATTCTTTTTGAATAAATAAATGTTTTCAAATTGCTGAATAAAATGGATCCCTTGTATTGGTTAAACTTTGATAATCTGAAATATTTTAGGGAAGCTTATGTCTATACTATAGACAGCACAGTGCCTGACCCATTGTATATACTTAATAAATATTGAATGATTGATTCATTGTTGATTGACTTATTGACTTCACCACAGTCAGTGGAATGGATTTAACTCTTCCATCTGTATATGTTGAGAACAAGAGACAAAGAAAGAAGGTTTTGTCTTACTAATTTTGATTTATTCTGGTAAGGTGTTCAAATAGAACTGAAGGTTGCTATATCCTTTTAGTGTTTGTCCTGAGGGTTTATGGTTAGTGTTCTGATCAAGAATCATTTATCTGGTTACCCAAATTCATAGTTTTATTGCTACTATTTCCTAGACTATACCACATAAAAGTCCCAACTAAAGTATATTCCTCTAAGGGTATAATTCATTTTCTATATTTTAATTATAATGCTTATTTTTAGAAACTAGAAATCTTCCCACAATTGCTTAACTTTTGTGAATTGACGTGAAAACCATGACTGCCAATTAGCAGTTACTAAAGACTCACATAATAATGTGCAGTCATAAAGTTTATACGGTTTTGGTGACATATTTTTCGTGACTTTAAATTTCAAAATGGTTATTTCTTTTCTGAGTCATTTGTCTTCCAAAGAACTCAAATTCACCATTATTGAAATGGTTATTTGTGCTACTTTACTGTTTTATATGCATAAATCTTATGTCAACTAAATTGGAAGCTCCTTGAGATCACAATCATGTCTTATTTTGCCCTATAAATCATTTATTTAAGTTATTCTTCAATGTTTTTATGATCTTTCTGAGGTTGTTACTCACTCAAATTGTGCAAAAGCATTTACAAATTTTCATCCTGTGCAACTCTGATGCATATCTTCCCATTAATCCTGAACACTCAACATGATGAGGGCCTTACTTTTCTTGTCAAGAAAACCATATAAACCATCCTACACTTGAAACCTCCCTTTAAAGTTATTTATGCCTTCTCAAGATATTTAATTCATCATACTATTAGTACCATAAGTGGGTACTCTAAAGAGGACTGATAAGATGCTCCATTCTGTCTTTGTTGGGAGATAAAGGAGACCTTGATACATTTTATTTATTTTTTTATTTTTTTAAGTTTTTCAAGGCAGTGGGGTTAAGTGGCTTGCCCAAGGCCACACAGCTAGGTAATTATGAAGTGTCTGAGGCCGGATTTGAACTCAGGTACTCCTGACTCCAGAGCCAGTGCTTTATCCACTACACCACCTAGCTGCCCCCAGATTGATACATTTTAAAAAGAAAAAACAAAATGAAACAAATACCTATCCTTGGGGCAGCTAAGTGGTGCAGTGGATAGAGCACAGGCCCTGGAGTCAGGAGTACCTGAGTTCAAATCCGGCCTCAGACACTTCATAATTACCTAGCTGTGTGGCCTTGGGCAAGCCACTTTACCCTATTGCCTAACAAAAACTTGAAAAAAACTCAAATGCTTATCCTCAAAATCACCCAATAAGAAAAGAAAAGTTATTTATCTGCTATGTAATGGAGTTCTAGGTAAACTAAACCATGTGGCCTGTAAAGAAAAAAAGTAAATTCAGATAAGGAGTTTTGGCAGTTCTCTTATAATTCTGAAATAGATTTAATTTTATACAGAGGTTGAGAAAATGATTGACTATCTAGTGCAAATTTACCTGTTATAGGAAGGACCTTTTGCCTTCAAATATCTCCTCTAATAAATCAGATAATTAATTATTTCTTAAGATTTTGCTATTTTTTTCAGGCTCAGTGATAGAAGCTGGGTTTCATAGACAAAAATGAATCCACCCCCTAGTTGATAAATGGTCAAAGGATATGACAGTTTTCAAATGAATAAATTAAAGCTATATATTATCATGTGAAAAATTGCTCCAAATCACTATTTATTAGAGAAATGCAAATTAAAACAACAATGAGGTGTCATCTCACACTTATTAGATTAGCCAAGATGAGAAAAAGGGAAAATGAACAATGTTGGAGAAGTTGTGGGAGGACTGGGGCATTGATGCATTGCTGGTGGAGTTGTGAATGGATCTAACCTTTCTGGAGAGCAATATGAAACTATGCCCAAAGAGCAATAAAGCTATTAATACCCTTTGACCTAGCAATTACAATTCTAGGTCTATATAGAGAAGAAATTATAAAAAATTGGAAATGTCCTACATGTTACAAAATGTTCATCGCTGTTTGTTTGTTTGATTTTTTTGTAGGGGCAAAGAACTGAAAACTGAGGGGGTGCCTATCAATTGGAGAATGGCTAAACAAGTTATGTTACATGAATACCATGGAATATTATTGTTCTGTAAGAAATCCTAAGGGGTTGGACTCTAGAGAAGAATGGAATGACTGACAGGATCTGATGCTGAGCAAAGGGAATAAAACCAAGAGAACAATGTACACATGAACAACAACATTGTGAGATGAACATCCATGTTGGAAGCAGCTCCTCTTGGCAGTCCAGAGTTCTGGGACAACTGCATTTGACTGCTTATGGACTATAGGAAGAAAAACAAAACAAAGCAAAAGATACAGGAAAAAAGAACCTTTCTGAATCTGATAAACACTTTTAAAAAATTATCTCTTATGTATCTCTTTCCCTTAATCCTAATTCCTCATGCCAAAAATTTGCTAATTTATAAACACATTTATCAAAATATATATATAAATGTAAAATGCTGCCCTGACTGTTCCCTGCTGAGAGGAAGTGGGTGGAGAAGGTGGAGGGAAATTTTGCAATTTGTAATTTTTTATGCATGTGCATATCAATGAAAGTAAATGAATAAATTTTAAAAATGAAGCTATTCCAGGCCTCCAGAAGTTTATAGTCTATAGTCAAGAATAATGAATATACACATATAATTAGAAACAAAATGAATACAAGGTAATTGTAGAGGACATTGTCATAATGACTTTTGGCATCAAAAAGGGCCTCATTTAGAAGTTGGTATTGGAGATGAGATCTGAAGGAAATTAGGATTTCTTAAAAGCAGAGGGGTAATATATTTCAGGCTTGGAAACTGAGCGATGAAATCTGTGAGAAATAGAAGGTCAAAGAGTGCATGAAGGGGAATAAAATATAATAAATCTGAAAAGGTAGGTTTAAGCCAGGTCACGCATAGAGCTTACATAAAGGACAAAACATCTTGTCTTTAATTGTGGAAATAATAGGGAGCCATTGAATCTTACTTTAAGTGGAGAGCAACGTTGTTCTACCTGTGTTTTAGGAAAATAACTTTGGAAACTGATGGAAGATGTCAGAATGCCTAAAATATAAACCATTAGAGAATCGTTGCATGTAGTTAGCATCACTGTCTTACTATAGAGTTTTTTCCCATATAAATTACTTTGGGAGAGGGTTGCACACTAGGTTATGAAGGATGCTGAACACCAAACATGTTTTGAATTAATTTGATCCTGGAGGCAATAAACAGCTATTGAAGTTTATTGAGTAGGAGTATAACATGGTTGGACCTAAACTTTAGAAAAATTACTTTGGCAGTTAAATGGAGGATAAATTGGAGTGGGGAGAGACTTGAGGCAGGAAGATTGACCAACAGTCTATTATAGTATTCCAAGTCTGAGGTGTAGAAGACCTCCACCAGGGAGTTGTTATTTATCCTTCATTCTTGAAGAGGATCTATGACATCAGGAGGGTGATATCCTGTCTTGTAAGTGAATTGGATTAAACTGAGGCACTCATCAGTCTCATCTCCTTCCAGAATCATTGGAGTGTGGTAGCAAGACTTAGGTCTGGATGGTTATTAATAACTCAGGATGCAGAGGGAAACCTTGGCATTGCACAAGGGTGATAGCAATATTGAAAGAAAGGGGAGTATTCAAGAGAATCATTTGTGACTGTTCAAAGACATGAAATAAATAAAAGTTTAACTTGTGAGATGTTCTCTTTTGCATATTACTAATTTTATGGCAGGTTAATTACAGATTCAACTTTACTCAGGAACCCTAGAGGATTTAGACATCAAGGTAGTCTACCAAGAGACATGAAGATATGGGTGTCTATCTCTATTCATATATATATATATATATATATATATATTATATATATATATATATGTATGTATATATATATATCAAATATGTCTAAGTAATCCTTTCATTTTTGACTATCAAAAAACAGCCATAGGGATCAGATAGAATTATGAACTAACAAATTGTAAAATGCCATGATAAAAATATTACTTACAGGAGCACCTCTAAAAAGAAAAAAAAGATTAGGAACTTGTTTCATACTATTACTTTTTTTCACTTTGGTAACATAAAAAACACCAACATGGAATTTTTTTTTCTTTAATTCCTTAACAATGTTCTCTCTCAGGCTAATACCTTGTATTCCAATTGGGAGCCTGGAGCAAATTTTTACAGCTGAATTATAAACCCCTGAAAATAGAGATTTATAATGGAAACACTGGAAAACCTTAGCTAATGGTTCTCCACTACCCAATGTTGCTTTAATGAAAGGAGTTTCACTGAGACTTTATGTCAGGTAAAGTCACTAATAAGATGAAAGAAAGAAAAAAAAAAGAAGGTTGAAGATGGGGATTCAGATGAAACTCAATGAAGATTATTGTTTACCCCCTCCCACAGAATACTGCAAATCCTGCAGTCTGAGAGAAGTAAACAATACACCACCCCCCAATGCATTAGAGTAGTGCATAAAATGTTAAGATAGGAACCATCCTTTGGGGAAATGATGGGTTATTAAGGTATGGACTTTAATATCATTGTCAATCTATAAAACTTTTACAACCTAGTCTTATTTGCACAGAGATTACATCCCCAAAGCTCAGTGCCAAAGACACATGTTAATAAGCTCACAACTTTTAATTAAGCAATATGTATAAGTAGATTCCCATTAAGCTGTGATTTGTGGGCTAGTTCATTACAGTGGGTTCCAGCCACCAGACACATATTCAATACAAATCAAGCAGTCTGCATATTATCCTGCTTAATGTGAGCCTACTTGGGATATTTTATCACCAGTTCAGATTAGTGGTTTGTAGAAACTATTTTTTTTTAAAGATTGGGGGCAGACACCAAAACCTAATGACCCCATGTTGTTTATTTAATGAAATGACTCATCTGCTTTGTTTATTTGCATTGCATCATAATTACTCATACAACTAACTATCATTCATTCTGCTTCTCTGGCCAAAGAGGTTGGATCCTGGGAGGGCATGTCCAAAGAGGGCAGCCCTCTATGGGTTTGTGCTTTGGGTAAGGGAAGAATGAAATTTCACTTCTTCATATAGCTGTTTGACTGTCAGTACCTTCTATCCAAAGTAAAGTCAGTACTCAAATGTCCAAAGGTAATATTTGATATTTGTATATCTCTCTTTTCCCATTGTTTTGAAAGAATAAACATAATTTTGTGACATGAAGAAGCTGTTTATTTAAACTTATATCTTTAACAACAATAAAACATTAAGCTAATAATAATACATTACAAATAAATGTAAATTTTTAAACAATTAAAAAATTAAAATGATATAATTTCTAATGATAAAATACTTTAATAAAAACAAAATAAGCACCTATATGTTCTAGAAACCAAGATTCTAAACCATTAAAATATGTACATTTATTAAAAACTGTCCTTTGCTGAGTTTCTTGGCATACTGTTTCTGAGGCAACTATGTATCTTTTCCATATTCTTAGAGGAGCATATAAGAAGTTTCTTATTTATGTAACATGGTAAGAAACTGCTAACTCTCTCTCAGGTTAGACATTACAGAATTGAGTTTAAGCTCAAGTCCAGGACAGAATCTGGTCAGGAATGTAACAAAAAGTTGCTTTATCCTACACATGTAAAGAGTGTGTGTCCTTCTGCTCTAAATAGAATGCGGTATGCTGTTCTTTATCCAATTCATTGACATGTCATGATATCAACTCCCTGTTGTCATGGCCCTCAAAATAATAATAGTCTTCCTTCTTCCTTCCTTCCTTCCTTCCTTCCTTCCATCCTTCCTTCCTTCCTTCCTTCCTTCCTCCCTTCCTTCCTTCCTTCGTTCTCTCTCTCTCTCTCTCTTTCTCTCTGTCTGTCCTGTCTCTGTCTGTGTGTATGTCTTTCTTCTTGTGTCTCACTCTCCCTTTTTCTTTTGTCTTTCTCCTTTCCTTCTTTTCAGTCTTTCCTCTTTTCCTTCCCTTCCTGAGTACTGTACCCAAAGAATGTCTTTCTTAAAGACCACACCTTAAACCCAAATTACTCAGGTGTTCATTGAATAGTCAACAATATGTACTAGGAGTCCTGTAGTCATTGTTTTTGATAGGCTGGATGTAAATGGAAACCCTGAGGATCTTACCCTACAACACTGGTGGGAGGAGAGTGAGAGAGAGAAAGAGAGAGAGAGAGAGAGAGAGAGAGAGAGAGAGAGAGAGAGAGAGAGAGAGAAAGAGAACAGGTAGAAGTGACCTTTGTCACAATTTTGACACTTAATTATTGAATGAGTGATGCCTTGGTCAAACTGAGACCTATTAATGACCTTAGCTTAAAGGCCTAGGCCTCCCCTACATACGGAGTCTTCTATATTCCTCTTGTTATTACCACAGGACTCACATGGCTCCTGAGAAGAAAGCAAGTCTAGTCACTTTTCCCAGCCTTCCTTCCTTAAAATCAATTCACTTGCAAGTGGTATCACCTTCCTGATGTCAAGGTCTTCTCCAAAAACAAAGCACCACCATTACTAACAAGTGTAAACTCAGCTCCAGGACAGAATTGAGTGGGGATGTAAAGAAAAATTTCTCAAACCTACACATATAAATACTCCAAATATAAAGTTGAACTCTTTGTGTTGATCTTTTTTATAAAAGTTTATTTCTTAAAGATTAATAAGTATAGCATTTATTTAGCATATATTTGTTACAACTAAATAAACAATTAGAGTCACCATGGAGCAATGAAGAGGGATTTGGCCCCAGATAGTTAAGATCTGGTTCAAATACTGTCTCAATAACATACTGTTTGACCCTGGGCAATGTATGTAACTTCTTACTGCCTCTAGGAAATGCTCTAAACCTATAAATTATGAAGATGGGATTAATCTGTTTTGGTAGAGGCAGTTACCTACCAAGAGTTTAATCAATAGTCTAATTATAGTAAAGAAGACCTGGTATGGGAAAATATTATGAAATATGGAGTTAAATACACACATATCTAAATAAAATAGGAAAAATAACATTAATAGTAAATCATAAACTATATAATAATCTATTTAGTAACCTACTATGTTTCAGTCACTTAAATTTGATATTTGTCTCAGTGACAAAGGTAGTATATGTGGTGTGGGGTTCTAAAGGTGAATAATTGGCATTTCTAACATTTTCCATTTTTAAAAAAATCTATACAATGAAAAAATAATAAAATAAAGCTTGATATATAGTGTTTCATGATTTGAGAGACTATAATGAGCTAGCCCCAGCTAACCCTGGGAAAAGTGGAATAGTCTTAAGGATCATAATTCTATACTATTTTCAACTGCCAATAGTTTTCAGAATTTTCTCAATTATTGTTCCTGAAGAAACTGGGATGAGGAGATACACCCCTTCATTTTAGGGATGAAGAGATCATCAACTCTCTGATCCAGGGAGATGAGAAAGGCTTAGACTTTAATCCAAAAATTACACAAATAATTTACAAGTTAATGCAAAGTTCACAAGTAACTACCAAAAGGTCACAAACTACTACATAAATTCACAAGTTAGGTCTTTTGGAAAGAGCATAGTCAGTTTCTTTAAGGAGACAGTAGTTTCTTAAAAAATAATAAAATTGAACAAAAAGAGAGGTTTGAGAGAGACTAGCAAAGGGGGCAGTTACAAGCTGGGAAAGGAGTAGTCAAGTTGAAAAGAAAAAAAAATGTTAGATCAACAAAGACTCAGTCACATGGAATTGGGGTCATATTATTCCAGGAGCATGGACTGGAGAGAGCCAACTGGAGAAGAGACAAATTAGTTTGTCTGGGAGTCAAGGAGAAAAGGTCATCTGCCTGGGTGGATTTTTGTTCAAATGCATTTCTGTGGTTGTCAGGACCAGGGTGGTATAGAGGAGTGGTTCAGCACTTGTAGTTCCAGGTATTCTCCACCTGTGTATGTCACAGGGGCAGTCCCCTAGGACTCACTGAACATGAGTAGCATTCTATTTCCTAGGTCCTCTCTTGACCCAAAGGGTTCTTATGTAGCTTCCTATCCAGACTTCTTGACTTCTTTATTGGTACTATAAAGCATAACCCCCCAAAAAAGACATCCCTCATCTAGATTTACACCTGCCCATTGGATCCTGGTGTCTCTAGAAGAAAAAGTGAGGATGTTGATGGCTCTGAAAGCAAGGCAATCAGGGTTAAGTGCCATGCCCAAGGTCACTCAGCTAGATTTACATCACATTCTGTATGGCAACTTTAAAGCATGTGTGTGTGTGTGTGTGTGTGTGTGTGTGTGTGTGTGTGTGTGTGTGTGTGTGTTTCAGTAGCATAACTCACATTACAAAAATATAAACCAAGTAGGACACAAAGAACCTGAAAATAAATTTGTATAGCTAAAACAATCCTTAGAGGAAACATATGTTCTTAAAAATCTACATTTCACAAACCATAAAAGAATAAGTATCCAACTTAAAATAGAAAAGTAACAAGGTAATGAAACGTAAATGCAAAAAAGGAAATCTCAAAAATTAAGACAAATTATGAATTTAGAAACCAAAAAGCTTTTTAATTAATTCTTTGACAGCATTGAAAAGTTTAAAATTTAAAAAGACAAAGAAGGAAAATCAAATTAATAAAACAAAAATGATTATGATGAAATCTAATTTTAAAAAATCAGGCTATGTATAGTTGCATCCCAAAACACTGAACATTCAAAAGAAATAAACTATTTAAATTTAAAAATTTAGTAGGAGATCAAGCAGAGTTCTAAAATAATTGAGTCAATAAAGAAAATAGAATTAGCTATAAAGGAACTAGAAGGGGAAAAATCTTTTGGGTTTTTTTTTTAATAAGAGACTAA